>NW_026705256.1:0-22500 GCF_029867415.1 Vicia villosa
GCAAAAATGAGCGTCTCGGTGGATTGAAAACCCGAAAGGGCGATCCAGGCAAAAATTAGAGACAAAACAAATACAATCCCGGTAGGCTGAAAACCTGAAAGGGCAGCCTAGGCAAAAATTAGGGAATAAAGCATACAACTATGTCCCGCTCAGCTGCCTACTCACCGACAAGGTTCAACACCTCAAAGACACCGATCAGTCCAATCACTTTCTTCCAACAAGTGAGGGATGAGATGCTCGAAGACAGATTGGCAATAGCAGAATTGAAACTTGACTGGATCGTTCTCACATAGCTATTTCTTTTCATAAATACTTTTCAAAACTTTCTGACAATTTCCTACTTCTAGGATTGTTGTCTCCCTATACTAATCCGCCTATCACGGCACCTTTTCAAAAATCAATGCAGCTTATAACTAACATTTTCATTTTTTCTGTTTTGAATACGCGAGCATCCCAATGATATTTTGAATGAACATATGCATTTGAATATGATTGATGTTTACCAGGAAAAACAGGAATAGCATTCCGGACATGTCCCAATTATTTGGACATTATCCTAAACCAGCATCAGAAGGAAGTTTCCCAATGGAGACACATTCCTCAACAAATCCCTCAAAAAGATTTTTCTTTCGAAAGAAGTCTTATTCCCCAGCAGGGTTGTTCCAGATTACTGTCTTCAGAAGGTGTGATCTCCGCACCCAAACTTGGTCAGATAGTGCATCGGAGGATTATGCATCTTCCTCATTCCCACTCCAAAGGGCGTCACAGTCCGAACTCTCAAAACTACTGTTCATCCCCGAGCAGTAATCAAAGATCCTTCAATAGAACATCCTGGTTCTCAAAGAATTTCCCCAACCCAGGGTACTCAAGCGAGACAGAAGATCATCAACAACCACGATGCCTTCACTTCCAAATGGCTAGCAGGGATTTATTTTCCCAATCACAATGCCTTCATTTCTTGACGACTAAGCTGGGATTTATTTTCCCAATCAGGAGCTTGACACGCTCTAAGCTGCATAAACCATGCATCACATTCACACTCATATTCACATTCACAATCATGCATCATACGCATATTCATACACAACATAACTTGCATATTTCTCCTCTAGCTCGAGGATCTCATATCATACATGCATCATAGACATCGCATATTATTAACTTGATTTTTCAGGTAGACAGATGTCTTCAGCAAAGATGTTCTCACTCACATGCAGTGTTCATCCTGAATCTTATTCAGACAAGCAGTCCTTTCAGATACAATCAAACCAAAGATTCACTCTGAAGAACTCTCATTCTCAACTCATTTATCATCTAACATTGCTAGTCTAAGGCGATACCTCAGACGGTTCCAGAACGATCTAGCATTTCAGATCTAAGGCGATACCTCAGACGGTTCCAGAACGATCTAGCATTTCAGATCTAAGGCGATACCTCAGACGGTTCCAGAACGATCTAACATTTCAGATCTAAGGCGATACCTCCGACGGTTCCAGAACGATCTAGCATTTCAGATCTAAGGCGAAACCTCAGACGGTTCCAGAACGATCTAACATTGCAGATCTAAAGTGATACCTCAAACGGTTCCACAATGATCAACTTTCAAATCCTTCATCAAGATATAATCAACAGATTCATTCTGATGAACAAACCATCAACACATTGTCCAGGTGGCATCCGAAAGCCCATCTCAGGAAATGTTTCAATCTGCCAACAACATTTCACAGACAACATTCAAATGCAACTTCCAACATCTCTGCTGATCAAGGTAAGTGCAAATTTTCAGGGCATCTATTTATTCAATCATCTTCTACCCTCAGATTTCAGACAATCTCTTCAGGTTTAAGAAGATTGAATAGGGGCAACTGTTATACCCCAAAATTTGCCCACTTCTTTTTTCAGGAAAGTTTCAATATGAAAATTAAGAGTCTCATATAAACATGGATTTTTTCAAAATATCCTGACATATGAAGAACTTGGTTTTCAGAATTTTTCTTACACAGTAACTTGGCTTACAGTGGAATTTATTCTTACGCAAACGCCAAATACTGTTCTTTACTTCACAAATACTATTTATTTATTTTACAGATAAATAGTACTAACACAGTTCATGCAGGGTTAAATCTTTTTGCAGGCGCAAAAGCAGGAAACTCACACTGTACTGGTAACAATTGTTTTTGTTTTCCCACTAACTTTTGTGCTATATTCCATTATTTTCAAAATCTTTTCAAATCTATCCTTTCAAATTCAAATCTCAACTTTATTCTATCCATCTCTCTTTTCCCAACAATACCTTACACTTTCTTTCAAATCTCACTTCCACTCAATTTCCATTTGTACGGAATCATATCATTCCCCAACGTCTCTATCATCTTTTCCATTCTATAAATACCTCTCATTCTTCCCACAAATCTCACATCAAATTCTAAATCATCTTTCAAATTCCTACCTCATAATCCATCATTTCTTCTTCCCTAGCAAAAATGGCAAAATGGATAGAAACACTGCTTCTTACAGTCGTCACCATTGCTACGGTGATCACAACTTTCTTCTGCCTACACAGTCCTGAGAAGTGTGGACCTGCAATGGTTGCACTCCCACTCCTCTACATGTTATTAATCATAGCATGGTTCGTCAACCGTCATTTTTAAAATTTGTCGTGTTTCTTATTTTCTTAAACGTACCGTTTATTCGTCGTACTTTTCAATATAGTATGTAATATTTATACTGTCAGTATTAAATGTTGTACTAGTTGTCATAATATTGCTTAATTACTAAGATAATATTTTGTGTATTTTCTGCCAGTCAAATATTTCTATTTCTGTGCATTAAATAATTTTCAGGTTATTATCGGTAATTTTGCCCGCATACCGTAAATATCAGTTATTTTGTTTCTGTTTTCTAACAAGTCATGTAAATAAATTTTCATGCTTCACACCAAACAAAAACAAAAATAACAACAAAAAAAAAAAAAAAAAGAAAATTAACTTTGACGGTTGATTTTTCACTTTAACTGCTGCTTCAGTACACGAACAGTCGGTTGACAGACAAACTGCAGACAGTACAATTCACAGTGATTTGTACAAACAATCAAATCAATCATTCACAATTCAAATTTCCAAGATTTTTGTGTTAGAAGTCTTCTGAATATCACATGATTAGCAGAAACTCAACACTGCACAAAAATCAGGTACGCTTAACTGCCTCCTATACAGACAGTCCCTAATCAGGGTTTTTCTTGTTTTAACAGGAGCAACAAGTTTTGGGAGCTCAAATGGATTTCATATACATCCATACATCTCAAAGTACCATCATACAAATTTTCAAACTTCAATTCACTCAGACGCACCGTCAGCAGCTCAAACAGTCAACAGACGACCCGTTTGACCAAAAAAGTCAACTGACAGTCAAAAATGAAATTTTTTGTCAAAGTCCATATTTTGTCAAAGGATTCAACATTTGATCATTGGATGATCACAATTCATCAAGGAAAGATCAAAAATCAACAAAACCCTAAGATTCAAAATTAGGGTTTTTGCCTGAAAAGTCAACTCAACTTTGACTGATCATAACTCTCTCATCCTTCATCCAAAAAATGTCAACCAAAGCTCATTTTGAAGGAAATTCAATTATCTTTCAAATGCAATTGATCCCATGGTCATAGCATTCACCATTTGAAAAATATGGCCAAAGACATTACAGGTCATTTTCAAAGTCAACAAAAAGACACTTTTTTCAAATGGACACACAAGGAGAACCAAAAATCATTTTGACATGAGACCAAAGACATTGGTTAGAGGACTCTTTGAGGCTTCCAAAAAGTGCAAGATCTCCTTCATATGACAAAAATTGAAGGATTTACACCTTGTTGAAGTTGGCTAAATTTTGGGAAAATGCATGAAATCAACATTGCTCAAAAATGTTTTTTTTCCAAAAGATGCCAAGTTTTTATGGTCCAAACATCTTTGCCATGTTACTATGGGCCTCCCACGACCAAGACAAAGCCCACATCTTTATTGGCCATTTTTTGCATAATTTTATCTTACTTTAAGATTAAAATTAAAAGGAAAATGCATGGATAATGGTTGCTTGGCCTCCAAGTATGACTCACTTCAAGGAATCTTCATTTTTTCTGCAAGAATTGAAGAGCAAGACAAGAGCATTGAATGGAGTCAAGCTTGGTCAACAATTCAAAGATTTTTAATATTTTAAAAATCAAACTTTCAACAAAGACAACAAAGCTTCTTAGCTTGAGTTCCAAGCAACTTTGGGCTATAAAAGAAGCATCATACTTCAGCAAAAGGGGGACACACGAAATAGGGCAAGAGTATAGCAAGAAATATCACAAAAATTCTCAAAATTTGCATATACTTTGTAATTTTCAAATTCAAATTTCCAATCAATATCAATACCAATAAACACTTCTAATCATCTCCTCAAACATTATAGAGTAAGATTGAGCTCTAAATATAGACATATGAGAGTCGTATAAAGCACTTAAAGCTCTTCATGTACATATGAGTTTTATTTTCGTTTTTGTATATGCAACTAATTTCACTGCAAACTAACCACCCTAACATCCTTATGGGGACCTATATGTGTGATCTGGGCCTTAGCATGAGTGTTCCAACGTGAGGATCAGGCTCCACCATTAAAACGAGTCCATGAGTGTTTAAGCTTCATCTTCTTCGTATCCATAGCTAGGAGCTTCAAACCTTAAAACAAATGACATATTTGGATTCAGGACACTCTAATTAGTGGATCTGGGTCACTTGTTTCTATTGCTAACTCGTATTTTTTGCAGGTTCATAGGTTGTTAAAAAACTGGAATTTTAACGTCCAAATAGGGGAGGTTAAAAACCCCCGCTATTTGAAGCTGAAAACCTCACTTCTGGAGGTTGAAGACGACCACGCGTCCAAGCGTGGTTCGTCTGACTTTTCAGCGCGCCAAGGTGGCCCTTCCCTCAAATCTTATTCGCTGGTCAATCCAGCGTGGGCCCCTGCAAAGACTTTGAATCCCCTTGGATTCAGTGTACACCATCATACCATGCACCTACAAATCTGTGCCCTTGGATCAATCTCAAAGCCAATCCAACGCCTCACACATGCAAGCTCACCATGCTCCTTCATTAATTGCCACACCAGATCAGTATCCTTATATTTTTAATTTTATTTTCTATTTTTATTTTAGTTTCTTTGATAAATTAATTAAAAATAGTTAAAAACTTCCAAAAATTCCACAAAAAATATTTTAAACTTCTAAAATAATATATTATTTTATGAAACAAAAATATTTTATTTTTCTTCAAAATTTCAATATTTTTCATAATTAATTAGTATGTATTTGTATATTTGCTTATTAATTATTTTAATTAGTCAAAAAATCATAAAAAAAATTGTTCTTTGTGTTAAATATTGTTTATATATCATAAACTAATTTTGTACATATTTAGGATAATTTTCTCTTTAAGTTTTAATTATTTGTGTAATTATTTGCATAATTATGTTTTGATTAACTTAAAATATCCAAAAACAATTTCAAAAATTCCAAAAAAAATTAGTTTTGTTCTAAAATCAATTAACAAACATTTTGTACATATTTTTAAACTTATTTGCTAGGTTTAATCATATTTCCATCTTTTCTTTATTTTAAATTAATTAATAATGCATTAATTATATTTAAAATAAATCACAAAAATACAAAAATATGCCTTTTATTTCTTGCAATTTAAAATTCCTAGATAAATGTATAGGATGTCAAATTCATGTAAATAGGCTAGTTTACATTTCCCGCACAATCGATGTAATAGCGTAGATTTACTTTCTGCACTTTACATTTCCGCATTTTAATTTCCAGCACCCATATAAACTGCGTGTATGTCAAAGATAAAACTGAACCGTCAGATCACTAACTTCAAAGATAAATATCTGAATTCAATCACAATCACATTTGCACCTCCTAGGGTAACCCCTTTTCACTCTTTTCAAAATCAAAGTTACATTTCTACTGTTTCGAGTACAAAATCGAACCTTTTGTTTATATCCGACGAATGGATAGATTTTTAAAGGGAACAAGGATAAAGACCTCCTAACTCAGGGTAGACCTCCTAGTTTGCTTGCTCAAAATCAAAACAAACAAAATTCTCATACACTATTGTTTTTTTAAAACGAATTTTCCAAAAGACAATATTTTGTATACATCCAAACACGGATCATTACAAAATTAACGATCTTTTCAAAACATCTTTCGAAAGATAAACAAACATTTGTATATATCCGCACAAGGATCATTACAAATTCTATTTGCAAAGGTATTTCAAAAACACAGGTAAAGCATTCCGAATCAATTGAAAAGTAAAGCAAATGAGCTAAGCAAACTAAAGAGCCCATGGATAACCATGGATACAAAGGGTGCTAACACCTTCCCTTTGTATAACCTACCCCCTTACCCAGAATCTCTCAAAGGTCTTTTTTCTGTTTCTTTTATAAACCTTTCCTTCATTGGATAAAATAAAAGGTCGGTGGCGACTCTGTAAACTTTTTCAAAAGTGACGCGAAAGCGTCCGATCGACAAAAAAGAGTCAGTTCACGTATCCCACCCACGGAGGGGTATGGCCCGAAAGGACGGTCCACACTTATGTTTGTAATTCCTGCAGTTTTTGCAACACTTCTTCATTGGTAGGATTTCTTCTCCTAGAATGCTTATAGAAAGAGGTTGGAGTCACACCATGACCTTTACCCCTCACCTGACCGGGATACTCAGGAACATCTAGTGCTCTACTAAGTACGCTCCTATTATCCTAGTCCTCATTGGTGGATACCGATTGCGACATGGTCTCCTGTAATTCATTTACATTTCGAAAATTATTAGTGGAGATAAGAAATCAATTATATATTAATAAACATTTGATTTAATTAAAGACACAGTGTTATACTTACACATTCAGCATAAACTTTTTGAACATCGAGATCAACAGCTCGATTCTTGCCCACACGAGCTTCTTTCCACAACACATGTACTGGAAGTGAGGTTTCCTCACTTTTCGTCTCCTCTAACTATGCATTGACACAAATGATAAAATCGTCAATTACAACACATTTAGACAATTAATAAGAACATAGCATTTCTATTTACTTACAATTTTTTCCTCTAAGCGTGCATATCCCAAACGCCCTTTTTTGTATGGATACGCGGGTTTTGATGCTCTCGCCCTATTTGTGGCACTCCTTTCCGGAAATCTTCATCTCTTTGATTTACGAACTCAATCCAATCTTCATCTTTAATGATGATCTCATACTTTTTTGGACGTCCCGGGGCCTCTTCAAGAAAATTTCCTTCTTTATCCTTCAGATAGGTGTTTGTTAAAAAAGCTTTCCACCCTCTATGTCTTTTTCCAGCTAAACGAAGTATGTAGCGTTTACTCTCATCTGGTATGTTAAAAGACCTCTGCGAAAAAACATACGCATAAAGTGTGTTAGTATAAGTAATTTAAACACATTATCGTCAAGATAATAACAACAACCATATATGATACCTTAAGCTCATCCCAAAGCATATCTTTTTTCTCGTCCAACGGTTTACTTTTCATATTCCATTTAGATACTGAGATTGGAATATGCATACGAACAAGTGTACCAATGTAGCTTGTCAACTTTGCAGCATTAGTACCAATTGCTTGGTTATCAGAATTCCATTCTAAATTATATATTAATCCTTTTTCTCTATCTCGAATGATTCCCTTCATAATGGTGATGCCTCGTGCAACTTCTCTTGCTGATGTATCAGATGGAGGATTTGTATCTGGAGCATCTCTATCTTGTGAGTTTTCTTGTGAGTTTTCTTGATTACTAGCCATTTGACCTGTATCAAACAAACTAAAGCACATTAGTACACTATTACTATTTAAACATGTATACAAGTCAAATGGAAGTCAAAGTAACTATGTACAAGTAAATCAGAATTGAAATCGGTGAAATTGGAATAAGTGTCAAAAAAAGAAATTTATCGGAATTGAACGAAATTTACATGGCTATGGTAAAACGTCCTCACAGACTCAAAAATGAAGTCGGTTTTCCGAAATTCAGACCCTAAGCCCGACTTTTGATTATGGACAGAAGCAAAACCGATAAAAAAACAGTCTCGAAATGCAAAGTGCAGGAGCAGCTCCGGAATCGTCAAAATAGTATAGTTACATGTAAAGAAGTCGACAAACGGATACATGGTTCAAAAGTTATGTACAAAACGAAAATATGCACCAAAATCAGACATTTGTGTCATTTTCCGATTAGCTCGAGTTTTGATGTTTGGAAATGGTTTAGCAACTATCTTGAACTCATTGGTTCATGACACAAACCTCAAATGACAAGTATTGTAACAATCGGCGCAAAATTGAAAAAAATTATACAAATTGTCAAAAAAAGAAAGTTGTCGGAATTGAATATACTATTACCTTTTTCACTAACGTCTCTTAACAACGCGGACGGTTGGATTGATCCAAATACCCTCATTATGATCATTTCTAGTACAAGATTCATTCTCATTTTGATCGTTTCTTGTACAGGATTCAATGCCAACACTAATATCACCTTGATCTCCAATGTTTTCATCAATAATTTTGTTAGGTAAAAGCATTATAGACCATTTCGTACTTGTCAGATCATTGACATAGAACACTTGTTTAGCTTGAGAGGCTAGAATGAAAGGCTCATCTTTGTACCCCACCCTATTGAGATACACTTGCAAAAATCCTGACTTATCCATTCGTATGCCATTATTATTTTCAACCCACTTGCAACCAAATACAGGAATCTGAAACTTCGCATAATCAAACACCAAAATACGCTCGATAACCCCAAAATATGACAAATTTGCAAATTTCAGATTTAAGTCATTTGCACTTGATATGTGCATTGCTTCAGCTACCAAGGTAACACCACTATTTTGCATAGTACTTTTATCATCCTGTTCTTTGGTATAAAATGTGTATCCATTAATTGCGTATGCGCTATAAGAAAACACAACTATACTTGGACCATATACTAAACATCTCAACCTTTCTGTTACTAAAGCAGGATCTGAACGATACTTTGAATAAATATGTTCCTTAAACCACGGTATGAAACTTCAATTATGCTCTCGTACTATCCAATTCTCATTTCTATTCGGATTTAAACCTCGGAGAACACCCTTGTGCATTTCAACATACGGCTCAACCTCAATCCTATTGTGCAGAACATACAAATGCACTTGATCCCGCTCGACCATTGATATTGTCACAACTTTATTTCCAATTAGCCTTTTTCCTTCTTTTTTTTGACAATATGAGATTTGGGGAGTCCAATTGATTGAACATTTGACAGATATTCAGTACAAAACTTAACCGCTTCTCATATAAGCTGGTCCGCACAATTGTGTCTCTTTCACAAGATGAACGACTAGATGAACCATTATGTCAAAAAACGAGGGAGGAAAATACATTTCAAGATCACATAAAGTAACAACTATCTCTTTTTGCAATGTTGGTAAGATCGCGGGATCGATCACCTTACTGCAAATTGACCTGAAGAAAAAACACAGTTTAGTTATTGCGCTTCTTACTTTTTCTGGCAGAATAGAACGTATACCTATTGGTAGAAAATGTTCCATTATAACATGGCAATCATGCGTCTTTAAACTCTTTAACTTGAGGTCTTTCATGGACACAAGTCTTCTAATATCTGATGAGTAGCCTTCTGGAACTTTAACTTCACTGAGGAACTTACACAATATTTTCTTCTCCTTTCTAGATAGAGTGTAAACAGCAGGTGGCAGATATGTTCGTCTTCCTTTCGTCACGGGTCCCAATTCAGTTCTCATTCCCATGTTTACCATGTCCTTCCTTATTTTAAGGCCATCCTTAGACTTTCCTTGTATATTGAGTAACGTACCAATAACACTGTCAAATACATTTTTTTCAATATGCATAACATCGAGGAAATGTCTTACGTACAACGACTTCCAATATGGAAGTTCAAAAAAAATTGACCTCTTCTTCCACCCACTCTTGACAAGTAAATGTGCAAAAGGCTTACCAAACTGAGTACTCACATCTTTCACCTTTTCAAAAATTTGATCACCTGTCAAAAAAGGCGGGGCTCTACGTTGTTCGGCCTTTCCATTGAATGCTTTTCTCCACCCACGGTAGTGATGATTAGAATTTAAGAATCTACGATGACCGAGAAAGACATTCTTCTGACAAAGATCCAATAGTGTCGTATCAGTTTCATCTTCACAAACAGGACATGCTTTTTGACCTTTATTGTTGTACCTTGATAGATTTCCGTATGCTGGAAAATCATTAATTGTTCCAAACAATATCGCCCTTAAGTTAAAACTTTATTTCCTATAACCATCATAAACCTCCACACCGTTCTCCCACAAAAACTTTAAATCTTCGATTAAGGGTGCCAAGTATACGTCTATGTCATTCCCTGGTTGTTTAGGCCCAGAAATTAACATAGATAACATCATGTACTTACGCTTCATACATAGCCATGGAGGTAGGTTATAAATCATAAGAATCACTGGCCAGGTGCTATGCGAGATACTTTGAATACCATGCGGGTTCATTCCATCAGTAGACAATGACAAGCGAAGGTTTCTTGCTTCTTTTCCAAATTCAGGATAATCATTATCAACTTTCATCCACTGTGGTGAGTCTTCCGGATGTCACAACTTTCCATCAATAATTCTTTCATCTGCATGCCAAGTTAAGTGTCTTGAATCGGTTTCACTACGATACATGCGTCTAAATCTCAGAATTATAGGAAAATACCATAAGACTTTTGCCGGAGACAACTTTTTCTTATATCGAGTGGCACCGCATTTAGGACACTCATTCAACGCTGTATACTCGTTTCGAAACAAAACACAATCTTTTGGACATGCATGTATCTTATCATAGCTCATGCCAATAGAGGACAACATCTTTTTGGCCTCATACGTTCGATTGGGAAGGACATTATCCTCTGGTAGCATATCTTTCATAAGGGCTAATAACTCTGTGAAACTTTTATCCGACCATCCATTGCCCGCCTTTAAGTTGTACAACTTTAACACCGCAGACAATCTTGTGAATTTTGTACAACCATCATACAACGCTTTTTCTGCATCGCTTACCAACCTCTCAAACATTTTGGGACAATCCTCAAGATCTTCTTCAAGCGCTTCTGCAATCTCTTCGACTTGATCATAATCGTATGTGTCTGTGCAATCGTCGTTTGAAGCATACGTCGTATTATACCTCGATTCAACATTCCCGTTACTTTTCTCACCATGCAAATTCCAACATGTATAACTTCTATCAATTCCAAACCATAGTAAATGCGATGCCAACTGATCCCCGTCAACCTGACCCCCATAACAGCAACCCAAGCAAGGACACGTCATTCGACTCGAGTCTTCGATGTGCGCAACCGCAAACTTAACAAATTCCAATACCCCTTTCTCGTACTCTTCAGACAATCAATTTGAATGCATCCATGTCTTATCCATGTCTTGATTAAGCTAAAACAAAAACAACTAATTAAGGCACAAAATAGTATAATGTGTTTCTATCAAAACGCAAAGTATACCAGTAATTTAAGAAAGAAATTTACCTCAGATTTTACCGAACTCAAGAAAACGTAGAGAATTAGCGTTGTACGTCGAACTAGGACGAGAAACGCTGCTAATTCAAATGAAAGAAAACTTCTATTATAAACAATTTCATACAAATTAAAGTGGAAACGATCCATCATACCCGTTCATTCAAAGCACAATTAATTACTTTGGCAAGAGAGAACAATTATAATCAATAAATACATTTGATGGGAGACATCAAAATTACAATATAAATCAGAATTTTAAACAAAATTCAAAACAATTCATAATTTTCCAATGCATTTATATTGCGGCTACAATGTATGCCAATAGAATTTGAGAAGTATATAAAAATATAATTAAAAGCTGCATGATGCAATAAGAGGAAATAAGATTTAAATGTGTATAAAGAAAGAAGAGTAAACTTTATGTATATTTATTTATTCTCTTTGAATAATTATAACAATATCATAACGGATTATAGAGACACAAATTATAATTAGGTATTTTAAAGAAGGAAGGAAATCAAATGAACAAAGGAAATCAACAATAGTCTGAAGTGTGTACATATACTCGTAAATATGTAGTACTAGAGTCAATGATGTTGTAAAATTTGGTCACCTCCATAATCCAATCCTCTTTTCTTGTAATAACAATGATTAAACCTACAAAATAATAAACAATTAGATAAACCTGAGGCGTGTAAGAACACTGTCCTTAAGGATTTATCCGCCTCATAAGCGCAAATCCCCCAGGATTCAACAGGTTCTTCCCAGATTCTCAATAAGACTCTGAGGCAACAGAACAACAAGAAATCATCTTTAAGATGACCAAGAGATGTAACCAGAAATAATTTTTTTTTTAAAACCAAAGATGTCCCTGTTATTTTCTATATATTCACCCTTATGTAAGTAAAAGAGTTGTTATATATATGAGAGAAAGAGAGAAAAGAGTCAATGATTTGACTAAGTCAAGTCAAACCGTTACTAATCATAATAGGTGTTTAGATTCTTTCTATCTAATGAACACTTTTATAATGACACGGTGGTAATTAAGTTCTCAAACATGAGAAATTTGAACACTCCTAACATGTTTGTTCTCAACTCTATTCTTAGGAACATTAACAGTGAGCACACCATTATCCATATAAGCCTTAACATAATCAACATTATATCCAGTAACTCTCTCACACACCATATATAGACAAATTATTAATCAAATCACATCCACATTTTTACTATGCTTATTTATTTTAAACTTATAAAATAATATACCATATACTATATTATAGTAATAATACTCCATATTTGAAATTAAAACCCACATATACACATGCATATAAATAATGACAGAAAGCCAACTTCCAACTTCCAACTCCAATAAGTGATTCAAGATATAGAAGACACAAAATAAGTGATTCTTAGAGTTCCAACTTCCAACTCCAAGGAACAACAAGAACACACAAAGCCTAAACTATTTTCAAAATGGGTGTGATTAAATCAGTTATAGCAGATGCAATTCTAACATTAATATTTGTTTTCTTCATCTCAACAGTAAGAATTCTCACTTCAAAAACAGTTTCCTCCTCAATCTTCAACCAGTTTCACTACCAGGCCTATTCATCACAACCATCCTAAACACAATTTCTTAATCTTCAACCAGTTTCACTAACAATTTCTTAAATAACATAGAATAAAAATTAATAGTACTGCTAGTAGAGTAGTAGAGGGAATGTGAAATCGACTCACCGAGAGAGAAGAAGAAGTGTGACAGGAGAAGTCGATGAAGAGCTTTGCGAGGCGGTGAAGGAGAAGACGAAATTCAGCCGGAGGCGGGGGTTTCTGTCGCTGTTACTCAACCGCGAAGTGAAGGAGAAGACGAAGAGCTTTGCGAGGCGGAAGGAGAAGACGGAATTCAGAGATGGAATCGTGATTCAGTATCGTGGAAGGCAGATATTTTCATGGAGAATTAGCTAGGTTTATGTTTGGGGAAGAAGAAATGTATCGTGATTTCTGAAAAACTTAATAACCTAGGAATGTTTTGTTTTAAAAAATTTAATTGTAAATACCCTACGAGAGCGCTTTTAAAAAGCGCTTTGGTACCCAACCCTATACCAGCGCTTTTTAGATAGAAAGCGCTTTGGTAACCTACCCCTTTACCAGCGCTTCTAAAAGCGCTTTGGTAACCAGCCCTATAGCAGCGCTTCTACAAAACGCTTTGGTAACCAGCCTTATACCAGCGCTTTTAAAAAGCGCTTTCGTAGGACCCCCTATAGCAGCGCTTTTTCCCTTCATTTTTAGTTTTGTTTTTAGCGAAACCTATAGTAGCGCTTTTTCCTAAAAGCGCTTTCGTAGGGGTGCTGCTAAAAGACAAATTTGGCGTAGTGTCTTTTGTTCGGAGCATTATTGTGGTAGAACACTGATTCAAAGACAAAATAATAGGGTGTATATTGATTTGATAAGATACAGTTTCTCGAAAACATTTTTTCTACTTCGGAGTAGGCCACCTCATAATCCATCTGAACGCATCACGTGTATTGGATGGCTTTAAAAAACACAATATTTTGTTTAGGTTTATTTGAAACTGAGATGTCCTATACCAAAGATATCACCGAAGTGGACGACACATTTCACCCAAGCTGCAGAAACTTGGCTGAATCACTTTTTAGAAAGGATGGAAAAGTCCACCAAGTTTAGTGATGTTGAAAGATAATCAAATAAAGAAAGGTCAAAGAAGGAATCACCAATAGATTTAGGTACACCTGTTTTAATACATTTTAGTTTTAATCTAACAATGTAACTCATTTTTTATATGTAGTATTATCAATGATGTAAGCTCGATACAATTTGTGACATACGTAATGTCTATTCTATTTTAATGATATAGAATTTGGGGGTTATTTTGGACAATGTCCCAATTTTTCTATTTCTGTATGTTTTACTGGTTCTGTGTCAATACTGGTTTCTGTATTGGGTGGTCGGATATGCATATCCATAAACACTCAACTTCAATTTAAAAAACAAAAAACAGGGGCATGTCTGGATATACATCTCCAGACACACCTTTATTTTGTATAAAAAAATAGGGTGTATCTTGTTACTAATATCTTAAACATGTCCTGATGAAAGGATATGATTTCTAAGGTCCAAATTAATCTCCAACTAGTATGAATAAGGGTCTCTTAATCAATTATCTTTACAAAAACCAGAATGAATACATATCCCATCTTACATTTGTGTATTTCAATGGCGCAAATCTCCCACTTCAATTTAGGGTCTCGGAAGACATACTTCTGGTCGATTTGAAAACCAAACTGAATATTCTATTGCGATATCCAAAAAATTGGAGAGTTGTCAAGCTCGAGGATCGTTCACTCTCGATAGACAACAAATGAAAGCTACGTTTTACCATGCTTAAACTAAAGACGAATGATGATTTAAAATAGGGATTAAAAACGGGTTGTGGTCCGCCGGGCCGGTACGCGCACCCGCCAAAAAATGGCGGGTTGGGTTGGGATTTTGGAATTGTCGCCCACCTAAACCCGCTCTGCCAAAACCAGCCGCCCGTCAAAACTCATCCCGCCAAAACCCACCGTCCACCAAAGCTTGTTCTCACCTATTCGTTCAGTCCGTCCCGCCTTAAGTCCGCTCTTTTTTAGTTAATTCTAGTAATTTCAATTCTTGATGGCTTTATTTTACACATTTATTTGTGAATATATGCAATTTTTTAAAACTAATTTTTTTAAAAAAATATTTAAAAAATAAGTGAAAAATTTAATTGAAAGATTAAAAAAGCCTATTAATCTTTTATAAATTAATAAATAAATAGTCGGGCAAGCTCGTCGCTGCCATCCCACCATCTTGGCAGAGCGAGCATGATTTTTATGCCCATTTTTATGTGGCGGGCTTAGGGCGGGGCGGACGACCAGTGATGCCATCCTTAATTTAAAGGTTATGCGGAGTATATTTTACTGTTACTCAACATAGGGTCTGATTGAAGTGGATGCAATGGTTGCAAGATCGACTGATGATATTATAAGGATGTTACAACGTCTTGAACCACTTAAATGTAATGTTAAATTTATGTTAATGTTAACGATTATCTATGTAACATTTATTTTGATGTTAATTATTTTGTTATTTTTTTTATTATTTTGCCATTGTTTCTGGTTGTTTCTAATTTGAACTAACAGATCATATTCCAGAGATGCAACTCCAGAATATTAAGAGTTGATACAGAGATGCATCTTCAGATTAATCTAATATGCAAAATTGGTTGCCTCATCAATTTGAATTGAGAAATGTATAAAACGGTGCTTCCTGAGATGAATCTCCGTACGCTATGGGCAGTTGTGACTTTTCACGGTGACGGGGAGCACCTCTAAGGGCGACAAGAGTAATCCCTTATTTTAGTAGGTAATTACATTCTCAAGCCCAAACCCAATTTGCGGATATTTACCCTATCCGTTATGGGTATTTTTTTGGGTACTTACTGGGTACCCATAAGGGTGACAAGGGTAATCCGCTATTTTAGTAGGTAATTGCATTCTCATGTCCAAACCCAATTGCGGATATTAATCCTATCCGTTATGGGTATTTTTGTGGGTACCTACTGAGTATGAGGCAAATTATGATCCCTACATTCAATGACTGACCCATAATATTTTAATTTTTAAAAAATAAAGTGTGACATTTGAGAAATTAAGGTTCTGAGTGTGATATATAGAGAATAAACATTTATTAGTCATAAGCTATTTGTAGAGTCTCCATCCCATTTGTTTGTTACTTGTATCTTGGTTTCAAGTGATTAGTGTAGTATTTTCTTGTGGCTTGGGGAGCATTTTAGCTATTCCAAGGGATTCTAGGTTAGTTTTTGAGTTTTTTTTCTTAGAGTGTAAGTTTAAAATAAGAAGTGGATTTATTATGATTTGACATGCCGTGATATAGACTATTTGGTCTGCTAGTAATGATAAATTGTTTATCAGAAAGTCAACAAATGTTAAAGAGGAAGGCTTGGTGTAAAACTCTAAATCTAGACACGCTTTTCTACCAATTAGCTAGCTAAGTCAAAACCGCAGGATGTACATGAAGACGAAAGGTTGGTGTAAAACTCTAAATAAGACAATTTGGATAATATTTCGTAGCCTGGGAAATTCTGAAATAGCACGTAGTCATATCTCGCAATGATAAATGTGACAATTTGAATATCCTCAATACTTTTAACAGCCCCACTCCTCACACACAAATATTTTTGTCATACCTTCAATCAGTACTTTAGTCAGTACTCAAATCTTTCATCAGTTTTGATAGAAAAAATAGTTTTTCACAAACTTGATATGAAGTAACTAAATACTCCTACTTATTTTAAGAATCTCTTTTGATATATTCTCAAATACCTTATAAAAAATTTAACTACGAGTATCAATCTAATCTAAATTGAAATACCATCAAGTGGCACCACAAGATTTCAATATTTATGAACATTAGTATTTAAAGTATGTTGTCTATCATTACTCTCATACATCATTCATCATGAATACAACAGGTTCACAGATAACAACAACAACAACAACAACAAAATTTCTAAAATGCCAAACAACATCACATTGGAGCAAACAATCATTTGTTGAAAAACCAACAGAGTAATTCAAACTTTTGAAGCCAACAACACATATAATAATTGTTTTGAAAATACATTCAATTATAAATATGAGAAGTGTATTCCTCACACTTTAAATGTGACGGAATGAGCTGAATATTCTAAGTTAAAACTTCTCTTAACTAAGAACATTTTCTCCTTAATCTTTTCAATTTTTTCCCTGCCCAGCCTATAACATGAGAAACTAATACTCTCCAAAAACTGGCTATTCTCCATAACAAATTTAGCAAAACTTAACTCCAGCTTACCACCATCAAAATTTTCAAATCTTACCACTTTAAGAGTAGACAGAAAACATTCGGGTACGATTGCGAAATCAGGCGGTTCTGTGTAAGAATCAATTGCCTGATGAAATAAAAAACATAACATGTTAATATTATATAACAAAACAAGCTACAATCAAGAGAATGAAAAAAAAAACTCAAATAAGTATTTACTATTATGTATTTATCTTCAATAACGAAAACATTAACACCATTTTTACTTTTTTACATATTTCAACTATAAATAATCAAAACAAATAGATATCTTATTTTCACTTCTTATTTGTAGTTACACTGTCAGAGATTATCTTAGTTGGATTTTGTAAAATTTAAAGAGATTATCAATCACGAACCTGTAAAACTAGAGTCTCTAGACATGGTGACTTTAGAAGTAAGGCTAACAAAAGCTCAAAGGTAAGAGAGTAGTATAGATGCAGGTAGCCCAACATTTGAAATGCAGGAATATCAACCAAATAAGGTTTCATTGGTGCAAGATCCTGAACAACAAAAGGAAAAATGTGTTACACTATAGACTTTTATCTATCGCATGAAACAATTTCTTATCAAAATTAACTTAAAAGTTGAAGCAAAAAAATCATACCTGAATTAGTTTTAAACGTTTCAAATTATTAATATTGAAAAGTTTGCAAAAAAAATTCTTCATTTGTTGCCCACTCTTGACGTTTGATTTCGTTAGAAAAATGGAGGCTTTAGCAACATGAGCATCTAGCAAAATGGTCTCGAGTGATATATAACCCTCATAACGATATTTTGTAACATAGGAAGCGCGAATCACAATTTCAGCATGAGATACATCATACGACCTAAGCCATTGACGACTTATTTCAACCTTTTCAAGAAGTGGCGCTTCTATAGTAACACGTTTTACATCTAACCAAATGCAATCATATGACTTATATTCTCTAAGAACTGGGAAATTAAGTGTTAACTCTTTGGACTGATTGGAGGAGTAACAAGTAATATTCATTGTATATTCCATTGCAATCAAATTCAGGACAGTGAGGGATGAAAGACAAACAAAAAACGGAAATTGGATGATAGAATCCATACTCAGCCTCAACTTCTCCAAGGACTGGCATTTCAAAATGGGATAGCATGAAATGTTGCACTGTTTACGGGAAGAGACAGAAATCTCTCTAACATTTTTATTTGAAACACGAGATATCAATTCACTGAAAATGAAGGGGTCATATTTCTCTGAAAGAGAAAGATCAAATATGTTGATGTTTGAAGTATTGAGATGAAGCATCATCCTGCATACAAAGTTGATAAAAGTAGTTTTGTTTATCTTTTGGTGAGAATAAATACCATGTTTATGATCTCCAAAACATAGGTTTGCGAGAAATGTCCACATGTATATCCACCTCTGTGATAAAATACTAGTACGAATTGCATCTCTCATTGGAAGAAAAGAAAGAATATGAACAATGATATCGTCAGGTAGCTTGCTTATCATATCTTCGCCTTGATTGGATTTTTGCCTCTGGGAACGATTATTCTCATGTCTGTTACGTGCAGTAAGAAAACCACCAGAATCCATTTTTGTAGCAAGTTCCTAAAACAAACAATGAATTCACAAATGGTATAAAAAAGTGTTAACTAACAACCATTTATGGATATAGAAAGGAGAAGAAAAATATCAGTTTTATGATATGTATTTAGGGCAAAATACAAAAAAATGTAAGATGAAATTGATACTATTCTGTCCGATTCCAATTAATGGGAAAAGCATGCAGAGGGAAAAACTAAGAGATCTAAGTAATAAACAACCGATAAACCTCCAAAAAAAGTTTTACACTGTACTTTTGTTCTTTAAACGATAGGTGGCGGACTATTCAATAGGTGGCGGACTATTCGATTGGTGGCTGACTGATAGGTTTTATTAGCAGTGAGTTGCCATAGTGCGGTTATTCCCGTCGGAGGTTGGTGGAGAGGGAACTTTCTTTCGGCTGCCTTTTAGCAGTAAGAAATGAAAATTTGAAATTAGGTTAAACATATTTGGGAGTAATGGAAAAGAATATATTTGGAAAAAAAATATGTTTTAATATACTATAATTAAAGCAATTTTTACCACATGAAAGCGTGTAAATAATTTTTTTTTTCTTTTGCACTCTGATTTTTAGGGGAATGAGATTCTAGTAATTTAGAGTGTCGAGAAGTCATGATATTGGTTAAGTATTATTTTTATCAAAAATCGAATTCAGTGTTTCCCAATTTTTCGTTCCTTAGCAGAAGTTCATTTATCACTCAAGGTCAATTGCTCGATTAAATTTACATTTTCTTGATGAACGAAAACTTAGTGGTTTTTATTAACCATTTAACATTCACACCTATTGAAAAATAATAATTGAAATACCTGAAAGCGGAAAGAAATTTTACAAGAAATTTTACAAGTCAATGATCATAGTTGTTAAAAATTTATTAATATTTCACTTTTTCTATAATCATATATAAATTTACTTGTGAATGGGCCAATCTTTCAAAATTGCTAGTGAGTAGGGGTGGCAATAGGCTAAGTTATTCAACTCAACTTTATATAGGCTAAGTTAGGGGTGTTCAAATTAATCGGTTATATAAATTATCCATATTCATATCTAAATCCGGTTATAAAAAACTTGTTAATTTTAGTATGGTTATTAACCAAATCCACATTTTGGACATTTTATAAATATAGTTTTAACCAATTCCATATTTTGAACATCCATATCCAAAATAAAAACTAAATTAAAATATTGTCAGAAAATCCAATTTTTTCAGAAATACAATTTTTTTTAAAAACGATAAAGTTGGTTTTTTTCAAAAATATAAAAACTGATTTTATTTCTAAAATCATAAAAAAAAAACAGTTTTTTTTAAAAATACGAAAAATATCAAGTTTTTTCAAAAATATGTTTGATTTTTATTAGGAAATACAAAAAATCGAGTTTTTTTTTCAAAAATACGGAAAATCGAGTTTATTTCCCAAAAAAATCAAGTTTTTTCCTAAAAATACAAAAAATCTTAATTTTTTCGAAAATAGTTAAAATCGCTTTTAACCGATGTTTTTTTAGAAATATGAAGTCCATTTTTTTCGGAAATACAAAAAAATCGAGTTTTTTTTGAAATACAAAAAAATTATATTTCATAAATACAAAAAGTTAGATTTTTTTTTTTGGAATTTGGAAATATGAAAAAAATCACTTTTATTTCTTAACTGGTAAAAAATCGAGTTCTTTCCGAAATACGAAAGGGAATACAAAAAAAATTGAGTTTTTCAAATAAATACGAAAATCGTATTATATCGAAATAAACAAAATCAATTTTTTGAAAATTGAGTGTTTTTGAAAAAAAATGGAAAATCAATTTTTTTCGAAAATACGATTTTTTTTTTGTTGGAAATATGAAAAATCATTTTTTTTCTCGAAAAAATACAAATTTTTGAAATCGGTTTTAAATTAAAATTTGGTTATAACTTTAGAACCAGTTATAAAATTTGGTTATGGATAAACCGGTTTTATAACCGGTTATGTAAAAATATTACCATTTATATGGATTGGTTTTATATCCAGTTATAGTAAATGGTTATTGATTGGATATGGATTGGTTAGGCTAATTATCCGTCCATGAGCACCCCAAGGCTAACAAATGTTTGTTTGTATTGACTTATTTGAGTTTATCTAGTAGCATAAATTTTATGAAACTATTTGTTTGAGAGAACTTATGGAAGCAAATTATGACATTGTTCATAAGATTTTTTCCATCTTATTTTCATAATTTCTTCAAGATAATTAAGATTTATTTTTATATTTTAATTTAAAGTACAAAATACAATATAATAATAATAATAATAAAATTATTCATATTTATTTAAATAGGCCGGCCTCTAAGGCTTAAAAGATTTTTTATATAGCTCGTGGCCTATCCTTTTTAACTAAATAGGCTTATAAAAAAGCATATGTCTTTTTTATTTATACATAAAGCCTGACCTGGCCTAGACCTATGTAGGCTGGGCTGTAGGCCCCTGTTAGTCGGTTTGACCTATTCCCACCCCTACTAGTGCGTCAAAACCGGAGTAGAATCGAAAAAACCGGATTGAACCGTCCAAAACCATTCGAACCATAGAATTGGAGCCAATTTTGTAAAACTGGTCGGTTTAAAAAAATGCATCAAATTGGTTCTTCTTATAAATTTAATATGTAAATATCAAAATTTAACATACATTCTCCAACCACAAAAAAGAATTTTGTCTTTTTATTACAAACATAATTTTTTTAAGTTTTGTCGCTCCGTTATAGTTTTTTTTTCAACCACACTCCACAATATGTTTGTCATAATTCAACTCGAATTTGCTTTTTGTTGTTTAATTAAGTGTATTGTATTGTTTATTTTTTTATTCTATATTTTAATTTAGATATTCTTAATAATTTGAACTTTATTTTAATTATTATGTTCTATTATTTTACTTTTGGTTTGAATTAGTTTAACTTATTTTATTGTAATTCTTTAATTTATTAAAATTATTCATAATTGAAGGTTGAAATAAACTGTACAACTATGTTGTGTTATTATAAATATTATCGATATTATTGTATTAACTTTGTAATTGATTTTTGAAATATTTATTTTATTAAGTTGTGAATATATGATTACGTGTGACATAACTTTCAAAAATTAGTTTCATATTATTAACTTATTTAATAAATGGTTCGACCATAGGTTTAACCGATTGAACCAATTAGACTCTAAACTGAAAGTTTCGTTCGTTCGATCTTCGGTCCGATTTTTAAAACATTGGTTCGGATACACAATCCTTGTAAAATGTTTTACACTGACATTTCATAATAATTACTCCTTTCGTTTCATTTTAAGTGTTATTTTTTTTTTACTTTTAACACATACCGAAACAACTAATAATTATTGTTACTTTTTAAACATTGATTATTTTTTTCCTATAATACC
>NW_026705257.1:0-75000 GCF_029867415.1 Vicia villosa
GGAAACTTACCACCCTGGCTTGATTTGTTACAAAGATTATGCAAGACGTCTTTTGACTTTCTTCAACAAGGTGGAATTGCATCATATACCTCGAGATCAGAATCGAATGGCAGATGCCTTGGCTACTCTATCTTCCATGTTCAAAGTCAGTCACTGGAACGAGGTGCCTAAAGTCAGAATTACGCGCCTTGAAAGCCCCGCCTATGTGTTTGCAACTGAAGCAGTCATCGATGATAAACCGTGGTTCCACGACATAAAACGCTTCCTTCAAACTCAAGAGTACCCGCTTGGGGCATCAAACAAAGATAAGAAAACTCTAAGGAGACTTTCTGGCAGTTTCTTCCTGAATGGAGATGTGCTATACAAAAGAAACTTCGACATGGTTTTGCTCAGATGCGTGGATAGACACGAAGCAGACATGTTAATGCATGAAGTGCATGAAGGGTCCTTTGGAACTCATTCAAACGGGCATGCAATGTCCAAAAAGATCTTAAGAGCAGGATACTATTGGTTGACAATGGAATCTGATTGTTACAAACACGTGAAGAGATGTCACAAGTACCAGATCTATGCAGATAAGATCCATGTTCCACCGACTCTACTCAACGTTCTCTCATCTCCATGGCCTTTCTCCATGTGGGGTATCGATATGATTGGAATGATCGAACCGAAAGCTTCAAACGGTCATCGTTTCATCTTGGTAGCTATTGATTACTTCACCAAATGGGTCGAAGCAGCATCTTACGCCAATGTTACAAGACAAGTGGTTGTGAGGTTTATCAAGAATAACATCATTTGCCGATATGGTGTTCCCAGCAAGATCATTACTGACAATGGTTCAAACTTGAACAATAAAATGATGAAAGAATTATGTGAGGAATTCAAGATTGAGCATCATAACTCTTCTCCTTACAGACCAAAAATGAATGGCGCCGTCGAAGCTGCCAACAAGAACATTAAGAAGATCATCCAGAAAATGGTCGTCACTTACAAAGACTGGCATGAAATGCTGCCATTTGCTTTACACGGGTACCGTACTTCGGTGCGTACTTCAACAGGGGCAACTCCCTTTTCTCTAGTATACGGCATGGAAGCCGTGCTCCCCGTAGAGGTTGAAATCCCATCAATGAGAGTCCTCATGGAAACTAAGTTATCAGAGGCTGAATGGTGTCAAAGCAGATACGATCAGTTGAACTTAATCGAAGAGAAACGTATGACTGCTCTATGCCATGGACAGTTATACCAAGCAAGGATGAAACAAGCCTTCAACAAAAAGGTTCGACCTCGTGAATTTCAAGAAGGCGACCTCGTGCTTAAAAAGATCTTGTCTTTTCAACCAGATTCTAGGGGCAAATGGTCTCCTAATTATGAAGGCCCGTATGTTGTCAAAAGAACATTTTCTGGCGGCGCCATGATTCTTGCAACCATGGATGGTGATGAACTCCCACATCCTGTGAATGCTGATGCAGTCAAGAAATACTTTGTCTAAAAAATACAAAAGAACAGCTCGGTAAGTCGAAAACCCGCAAAGGGCGACTTAGGCAAAAATGAGCGTCTCGGTGGACTGAAAACCCGAAAGGGCGGTCCAGGCAAAAATTAGAGACAAAAACAGAAAAAATTCATCCTGGTAGATTGAAAACCTGAAAGGGCAATCTAGGCAAAAATTAGGGATTTATGACAAAGTAACTGCATCAGTCCGTACTTCGTCACCTGAGGAGTCTTTCATCAAAGGATCTTCAATCAAATCATCGCCAATCTGAAGCGACAAGCACAGTTGTAACTCAAAGTTGTTAGAGGGAATAGTGGTTATTGCTTTCAATGTAGCCTTTTCCGCATAATTACCATTTCCAACTTTTGTAAATACTCCATGGAATCACGCCTTTAGCGGATTTCCATCCTATTAAATAAATTTGAGCCTTGTGCCCATTTGTTTGCAATCTTTAATTTCTTTCAGCTTGCAAAATGACGCTTTAATTATGTTATTCATTTTTGAAAGAAAAAGAGGAAAAAAAAGTTTTAAATGAATTTACTTTCCTTTTTCAAAATAAAAGCGAAATTTTCCTTTGAGTTGTGAACAACAGAAGGAACATCAACAACTATCTCCATAGGATGAATCAAAGATTATGTGAAGAAGCTCTTCTATTCCCAGTGAAGAAGTTCTTTTATCCCCAGTGATGAAGATTTTCCATCTCCAGTGAAAAGGTTCTTCCATCTCAAAAGATGCTTATCTTCCCCAGAGAAGTTTAAAACATGCAGCACCATTCATCACCCGTGTTATCTACACCGTGTTGAAGAACATTTGCCAAGTATCTGGTTGTATTGCGACGTCGGTCCTTCTCCAGTATATACTTCATTGTCTGTCAGTATTGTCAGTATGCATACTACATTCATGACATTCATCATTCATACATATTTGCATCATTTATGCATTCTTGCATTTTTCAATGTTGCTTGTTTAGGATATATCTATCCCAAAAAAGAAAAAAAAGGGAAAAAAAGAAACAGATATGGGCGTGTCATCTCTCCAAGTAGGTTGTCACCCATAAGCAGAAAGAACATCTTCTTTCTCCAGTTCCCCACTGAGATCATTCCTCGTGGAAGAAGGTTGCTTTAGTTTTCTCCTCTCAAAACGAAGGAGAAAATCCCCACTCGAGTTCATTCCTCATTGGGTACAAAGTCTTGTTTGACTGTTTCTTTCCAATTCATTCATGGATAGAACCTTGTCTTTACCAAAAATTCAAATTCCGATTCCTCAAACAGAATTGTGAAAAAAAAGCAATAGCCTCATCATCTGAGCAACTTATGTCTCTTTCAAAGGACTTTTCCTCTCAAGGAAATCAATCATGAAGACCATTTGACAATCAGGGCCTTATTACTGTTCACAAGGCTGAATAACCAGTAATTTCCCTAACAAAGTCTCCAGAATCATTTTATCACTTGGCTGATAATTGATCATGTCTTCAGAACCACTATCACGAGGCTGGTAGTCGGTAACCTTTTGTTCTGGTTATATTATTTAACATGTCTATCACAATGCTGATAGTCGGTAATATTAACCGAACCTTTGAAACTCTTTTACCTTGTCAAGTCTATCACCATGCTGATAGTCGGTAATACAGTTTCATACCTTTCACCTTCGCATTATTAAACAAGTCTATCCCTGTGCTGATAGTCGGTAATGTCGATAGGTAAGCTTTTCTTACAAAGCTATCATTCCCCGGTGAAGCATACACTTGCCTTCCCGAAAAGGAAAAAACGGATTCTCTTCCTAAAACGGATTGAGACATCCTTCCCGATCTCTTTTCCCCAGTGGAGTCAGTCTTGATATTCCCTTGGTAAAGATATCCTTGCATCATTCGCAATTTTGGTATCTTAGGTCCAAAATTCGCGTCTTCTGATATTTAAGTCTCTTCCACCCTATCAAAACGAAGATTTTCAATCTTCATGTCTCAGGTTGAAGAAACTTAAATAGGGGCATCTGTCATACCCCAATTTTTGACCTAAGATACCACCTCATATCATTGCATATGCATCATTTGCATCTCTAACAAATTGCATAGCTTGTGTTTGTTACTTGTGCTCAGCAGGGTTTAATCAAGAGATCACTCATCAGTGCAAGAAACAATCAATTAGGGTTTTGTTCTCCCTTCATCTCAAATGAATCATCTTCATCAATCATCAACATTTGGTCCTCAGAGATTCATTTCAACAAGCTCAACAGCTCTGAATCAACCAGATTAGGGTTTTGACTGAAAATAGCATACTCCTGACTTTTGCTCAGAATTTGACCTAATGGCTTGGGACATGATATCAAGACCTCAAGTGCATCATTTTGACCTAATCCATTGGCTCATAACATCTCCTACACAAAGATTGATCAGACAAATCCTCAGATCAGGGTTTTGAATTATCAGGGACTGAAATCAGGGATCACATTTGGGAAACCATAAAAACCCCCAGGAAGTCAATCAAAAGTTTCAATCATCTTCAAATAATCCCTATGACAATATACAATGGAAATTGCATCTCAATTCAAGACCTACAGTCATCAATTTCATCAGATCGACAATTAGGGTTTTTGACCTAATTCACTGAACAACTGACTTTTTAATCAGGACATGGTGCCACAACTCAAACCATGGCTCAATATCCTCTAATGCTTCAATGTGATCCATTCATACCATTCATTTGATGAGGATAGCCTGTTTCATTGAAAACTCCAGAAATGCGATTCGTCTGAAAAAGTCAACTGTACAAGATCACCATTGACTTTTGGGGAAATTGGGTCAACCATGACTTTTGAAGTTTTAAATCATCAATATATGATATATGAAGTCATTTGATCAAGAGAAATCAAGAAAATCAATCAAGAATCAAAAAGTCAAAGTTTGACTTTCCATACTTAGAAAAATTTCTAAGTGTTTTTCATGGTTTTTTTCCCAAACTTTGAAAGGGAATTTCTCAAAATTTCACCTACAAACTGAAAAAAACTTCCAACATGAAAGTTGTAGATTTTGATCCAATAAACAACTTTGACACATATAATTTTTTTCCATAAGATCAACCATTTAAGAGATATGGAGCTTCAAAGTTGGCATCTTATGAAAATTTCACTTAAAACTTCATTTTCTTCAAAGTTCATGGATCTTTTTCACCCATTTCCTTAAAGGTCTTGAAGAAACTTTCAACTAGGGTTTTGAAGTATGCAACATGAGCTTTCCAAAATGTCCAAGAGCATGAAAAAATATGGAGTGTAGCTATGGTTTTGAATTATGCATTTAGTGATCATTTTCACTTGAATTTTCACCATTTTTCACTAAGTTTCAAGACTACATGACCTATAATCCAAGCAATGATGCAAAGAGGCAATAATTGAAGATATTTTCTCTGATTTGAGATCAGAATGGAAGAGGATAAGAAGCTTGAGTTTTAACCATGGTTTGGTCACTTTAACCATTTTGCATTAAATGTAAAAGATTCCTTTTTATCTCTTAAGCCAAATCATCAAACTTTGATCAAGTTGCAAAGCTCTGAGTTCAGACTCTTTGGCCTATAAATAGAGGTTCAAATCACTCTTCAATTCACACCAAAACCTCACAATTATAGGTTTTCTCTCTTCTTTCTTGAATGGCAAGTTTCTTAAGTTTCAAAGAGGTAAAATGCTCAACCTCTAAACCTTTGAAGTTCTGAGCAAAATGATGCTTCCCACAACTCATAAACATCATTTGAAACTTGTTTGAACCACTCATACACCCCAAAAACACCTCAAGCTCAAAATCACTACCTCACTTCTCAAATATGCATAACCATGGCCTTATCATGCCAAAATCCATTCAAGATCATTTCTGTCCAAACTAACACTTCCAACACCTCATATATATCACATATGAACTATCCAAACACTCACATATGATCTGAAACATCTCCATCTTCAAATTCGATTCATACTTGAAGCAACTGCAGATCGGATGCCATGGCCATGCTCAGATGAATTCAACTTGTTCCAGACATCCAGACACCTTCCATAATCATCATAGAAGCTATTCAGATTGATACAAAGCATCTGTAACACCTCCAGATCAAAATCCAATTCTCAGTTTGGCCGTTTTTGAGGTAAGTGCACTTGAACTTCAAACTCTACTCTCCACGCATCATAAATGAAATATGAACATACCATCTCATTTCTGCACACATGAGGATCATTAACCCTCAATCAATTGCATCATAACTTGCACATACACGATTTCAGGTTGAATCATAGAATTAGGGTTCTTCGTGTTCATCAGAAAATTGATAGCCTTAGAGTGAAAATAAATGCAATTAAAGACCATCATCATGATCCTTATGAAAAAACGAGTGAGTTAGACCCTTCACTTGATCAATTTGGTTCAGTTTTCAGAAAATTCAAATTCAAATTGGGATTGTGTTCTTGGCGCGTTTTTTGGTTCATAAGTTTTGAAATTCAGTTGAGTAATATATTCTACCAAGCGCGTATTACTAACAAGCCACAAGCGTGGCTCAGCTGGTTATTGTTTTGGTTGGTGACCTTAGGGTCACGAGTTCAAGTCCTCTAGGGACCAAACCATTTTTTTAACACTTGTTTTTCTTCATTTTTTTTTACAACTTTAATTAATTAATTAACACATCAAATTAATTCATTTTTCATTCATTTTTTGTACACTCTTTATTTAACACATATATTTTATGAATATCAAAAAAAATCACAAAAAAAGATTTATTTAATACATTTTTAAATAGGTTTAAAATGACATGTTTTAAGTGTTTTTTTTAATACTTTAAAATATTGTTTTTCATTTGATTCTTAACCTAATCACTTGTAAATATTTTTTGTGATCAAACCCTAATCACTTAGGTCTTAATTAAGCATTAAAATTTGATTTTTTACTTAATTAAGTTGACTTTTGTCAAATTCAAATTGTTTTAAAACAAACGATCGTTCTTTTCAAAACAATAAACCATTTCTTTTTGAAACTATTGATTAAATCTTTTTTTTAATTGATCAATTGATTTTCAAAACGATGTGGGGCCTCTCGAATATTAGAGAGTATAAGTCCCATTTCTTTTCTTCTTGTACAGTTTTCCAAAACATTCTTCAAAACAAAATCTTTTCAAAACAATTTTCAAATCATTCAAATCATTTTCAAAACCATCCACCCTGTTTTATGAAAATAAAACAGGGGCCTCTCGAATATTAGAGAGTATAAGACCCACTCTTTTTTTTTCTTTTTACACAGTCTTTTTATTCAAAATAAATAAACTTTCTTTCAAAACAAACTTTCAAACCGTTTTTCAAACGACGCGTCTGCTTTTCAAATATACCATGGGCCTCCACGTAGGTATAAGTCCCAAGCCCCTTTTGTACATACCCACTCCAGTACATGAAATTAGGTATTTCATTGTACGCCTTTTGTACATATCTCAATCTGTTTTTTTACTTTGAATAACAAACCAAAAATGAAGGTTTCTTTAAATCTTCCCAAAAATATACCATGGGCCTCCATGTAGGTATAAGTCCCAAGCCCTTTTGTAAATACCTGTTTACATAGCTTTGAATAAACTCAAGTGGACCTCTCCCCGAGTATAAGTCCCGAGCTCCTGTGTATACAAATGAAGCATGCTTACAGGTATATTTCCTTCATAAACTCCATTATATACACACACTTTGTCATATATATATAACTGTTCATATTTGTTCATGTACTTGTTCATATTTGTTTGTACTTGTTCATATGTGTGATTGTGTTATATATACTTGTTCAACTTAGTACAACACTAGGTTCCCCATAGCCTCCTATTGGGCTTCGTGCAAAGAATCTCCCTAGTTTAGGTTAGGACATAGAGTATGGTTTCCCGGTGAAATCGCTCTAAGAGCTCAAACCAACTATACCATGCCTCCCCTTGGGCTTTGTACAAACGAGTGACCCTCCCATAGCCTCCTCTTGGGCTTACAATGCAAGGACCCTGGATTGTCCCTCCCATAGCCTCCTCTTGGGCTTACAATGCAAGGACCCTCGGATAGCCTCCTCTTGGGCTTCGTACAAGGACCCACGGGCTTCTTATAAGCATCCCCAATATCCAAATCAAATACCCTAGGAGATTAGACATTTTTCATCTCTATGCTAGGAGTATCTCTTCTATATCATCACAAACAATCAATCAATCAAAATCAAACTTTTTTTGCCACAAGGCTGGCTAATCAATCAAACTTTTTCTTGCCACAAGGCTGGCTAATCAATCAAACCGTTTTACCACCGTACTGGATGATTAATCAAAGTTTTTGTCACAAGGCTGACTTCATTGAAACTTTTGCCACGAGGCTGGCTGATTAATCAAAACTTTTTGTCACAAGGCTGACTTCATTGAAAGTTTTTGCCACAAGGCTGGTTAAACAAACAAAAAAAAAACCAAACAGATGTATGTGATGATATAGATTAGATACATCTAGCATTTAGACGACATTTGTCTATTTTCCTTTGCTTCCACTAGCATAAGTGGGAACTACGATTGCTCTGACTTTCTCAACATCCCTTTGAGAATACGTAGGCACAAGGTCGATCCTTGGCGAGCAAAACAAAACAAAAAAACCATTCAAACCTTAGCACCCGTAGACCCCGAGCTACAGATGCTCTGATTCCCTCTAAGGGATATGTATGCAGAGGATCGCGATGATCTTTGCGAGCATAATCAAACAAACACCTTAGGTCCCACCTATTTCACAAGAACCTCTCAACAACATGGAATGAAAAACAAAGCAAAGAAACCTATAGAGTACTATAGATACGTTGGGTGCTAATACCTTCCCTTCGTATAACCAACCCTCTTACCCAAAGATCTCTCCCCCCACTTTTAGGTTATTGCAGCTTTTTTCCTTTTCCTCCTTTGGAAATAATAAAAAGTTTGGTCGAAACAAAAGAAAAATCATTTTTTGAGCACTCGAGCCCAAAGAAGGCATCAGGTGTCTCATCCACAAAAAAGAGGAACAAAACGGTTTTTCGCCCGCGACAAGATGTAGTTAATATAAATTTGTGTTAGTTACATATTTAGAATCGTGAGTGAGTTTAGAACAAGTTTCATGTTTACACTTGGGCCATTGGTTGAGATTTGAGAGAATCAGAATTTCAAAAATGTTGGAGCTTGAGGTTGAAGACGAAGATGGAGGGTGGCGCCATTTTTCAAACCTCTGAACAGAGTTTATTTTATATTTAATGATATGTGTTTCATAAACGAATGAATAACTTGCCCCAGTGGTCACACATGCGCTCTTAGTCTCCTCATGCCCAAGGTCTGAGGTTCGAATCCCCCTCGCCTCAGACCTTTTGATTTTATTTTCTTTTTTGCTTCTATACACTTGAACACTATATGAATTGCATTGAAACCAGCTTACTATCACCACACGCGCGTTGGCTCAGTGGTGTTTGTTTTGAGTGTGTGACCTAGAGGGTGTGGGTTCAAATCCTCCAAGGGCCAAACTATTTTTTTTAACACCCATTTTCTTTCATTTTTCTCACAAACTTCACACAATTAATTCACCTATCAAATTAAGTTATTTTCACTTCATTTTTCACACACTTATTATTTAATATATCTATTTTGTGAATAATAAAAAAAAATCATAAAAAATATTATTTATTTCATGTATTTTTATTAGGTTTAAAATAGTATGTTTTTAAGTGTTTTCTTAAATACTTTAGATATATATACTCATTTTGTTTTAACCTAATTATTTTGTGGATAATTTTATGATAAAACCCTAATTTTTTAGGTCTTAATTAGGTAAAGAGCTTTATCTTTATCTTAATTAAGTTGACTTTTGTCAATTTTCAAAATTGTTTTCGATCTCCGATTAAACAAGATGATTAAGGTTTTCAAACAACAAAAACTTACATCATTCCAATCTTCATTTTCACTGCTTCACAAACAGTAAATAATCTCTGGGCCTCTATTAGAGTGTAAGACCCAACACCTTCTTTCTTTTCATAGTTTGTTTTACAAAACTGTATTTTCAAAATCTTCTTTCTGTTTTCAAAACATTCTTCTGGTATTTGAAGGGCATTATTCCCGGTGAAACTCTTCAGATACCTATGTGACCTTTGTCCATCTTCACTTCTTCTGTTTTCAAAAACCATTAACTGTTTATCATATATATATTCAACTGTTATCCATCAATTGCTAGTAAGGCTTTGTACATACTTCTTCAAAGGCCTCCACTCCATCCAGGTTAGGCTTTACAAGCTTTCAATTTACAGTCTTTATTTAAATTACTGTCAAATATAGAACTGTGCATATATATATATTAGTTTAGAACTACGTTTGAGTATAAACCCTAGGACAGTTAAACTATATATATTATAGGAATATGACCTAGGATTGAGAATGTCTTCCCGGTGAAGGCTCTTTCCTAATTAGAGATCTGTAGTTCAAACCCCCAAGATGAATTATTCCCGGTGAAACATCTTGGCAAAAACCTTAGAATCCAAAAAATAGGACACATCCACCCAAAGAGGAATTATTCCCGGTGAAACCTCTTACCCATTTGCTTAAAGCCAAAATAAGTTCAAAACTACATAGCTTTCTCTTGTGCTATAACAAGGACCCTCGATGACCCTCGATTAGCCTCCTCTTGGGCTTTGTACAAGGACCCACAGGCTTCTTAAAAGCATTTCCAGCTTCCTCTTGAGCTTGTATACAAGGACCCATCAGGTTTCTTATAAACATAGGAACAGGTCTTTAGTCACCTTTTAACATACCCTGGTGAGTTTCTTCCAATTAAAACCAGACTTTAAACAAGCTAAGTTTGTCTCAATTTCACATTGAGTACACCTTTTGGAATGAGAGACATGGACAGTCTCTGTCACCCTTATCTTCATCTATCTTCCTTAGCAGAGTCTAGGATCCATGTTTGCTTATCCTCAGCAAGTGTCAGCCTTCATCTTGGGCTTTAAACAAGAAGTCTCCATTAGATAATCTTTTTGCCAATCAATTTAACAAAAAACCCCTGGAAAGGGTTAGCCTCCAAACATTCCTTCATCTTAACAAAAACCCCTGGAAAGGGTTAGCCTCCAAAATCACTTCTTCAAAAAACCAAAGATTCATTTCTCTTAGGAGATAATTTCCCCAAAAGAGTCAAAACCCCTGGAAAGGGTCAGCCTCCAAAAAGCATGACAAAAATCAGTCTTTTAACAGACAATTTCTCCAGCTGAGTCAAAATCCCTGGAAAGGGTTAGCTTCCAAAAAAAAATCACTCTTTCCAAATAAATCCTTCAGTAGAGTCAAAACCCAACAAAAACAGTTAGCCTCAACCTTGGGCTTCATACAAGGCACCAAAACAATAAAACTCCCCTGTTAATAGTCAGCCTCAACCTTGGGCATTGTACAAGGCAGATAATAGAGTCTCCCCTAGTGAGTCCTTCATTGTTCAATAGCCACAACCTTGGGCTTTGTACAAGGCAGATAAACCATATGTCGTGTGTCAAAGATTCCTAACATCTAGGATCTTTTCCCATATAGTCATCCATACTCAGTTTATTTAAGAGTCCGCCATGTAGCAACCTGCCTAAAATTTTACTTAGAGAGTCGCCACCTATTCTGAAGGGCGAATAGGAAACCCTACGCAGTATAGAGATCAGGGTAAGATACTATATTCAGGTCGAGGAAAGGTGTTAGGCACCCTCAACCCTTTCCTATTGGCTTTGAATCTAAGGTAAAGGTTTGTGGCTAAAATTATTGAAGTTTATAGGTAAGGAAATGAATAAGGGGAAAATTGAGATTTTAGGGAAGGGGACTCGCCTTGTTGCCAAGTGCCTACGTATCTCCTTAGGGAGAATCAGAGTCAACGTAGTTCGGGCACAGGATTGTACGCCTTAGAATTGATTATAGAGATTGTGTGAAGTTGTTTTGAAATTGTTTTGAGGCTCTTCGAATTGCCTATCGCAGTTTGAATTTGATTTGAAAGGGCATTTTGAGTTGCCCAGGATAAAAATCCTGTAGTATCGTGGTTTAGTGTATTTTAGATGTTTCGGGCGTACAACCCTGATTTGGCACAATTAACCGCAATGATCAATAGGTTTGATCATCATAGTTAAAAGATTGGGGTTTTGCACCATTACCAATTCAAATCGATTGATCGATTATCACTAATAATGAATTAACGTATTTTATTATTTTATGAATTTGTATTTTTATACTGTTACCTCTCATAACCGATTAATACGATTACAAATAATAACAAATTGATAAGGTATGCTAATCATCATAACCAATAAGATGGTTAAAACCATTTAGCAAAATAATGTTTTATTTTAATTTATAGGATTTGATTAATTAAATTAATCGATTATTAACCATCGCGACCAATAAATTTAGTCGAAACGAATAATAATTTTAATCCTAATTTTTTGATGCTTTGGACAAATGGGATGAAGCAAACCCTAATATCTTAATATATTTTCTAGGGTTGTTGTGATTTATATAATTAAAATTAATTAAAATAAATAAATCGGATAAATCGGAAAAATAATCGAGGAAAGTAATCCTAAAGAATTATAGTCCTAATTTTAATTTATATTCCACCATAATTTAAATGAATTAATTAAATCAAATATGATTAATCATTAATTAATTTAAACACTTAAATAATAAAGAAAACCTGGTTTTGATTCTGTGAGGTGAGCACTTGAAGTTCCATGGTGTGCCTTCAGCCCCTGGTACGTTAGATTTGGACTGTAGGAGATTGAATGGTAGTTAACTGAGGGCGCATGGATGGATGCATATGAAGGCATAGCACTGAATCCAGTGTTTGATTTAATTGAAAAAAATTTGCCTGGGCCGGGGATCGAACTGTACACACTATGGTCACGCCTGTCCTTCTTTAACCACTTGTGTCACATGCTTTTTGTTGTTAGTTAGATAGAAACCAATGAATAAATATACAAACTATTATTAAATGGGAAAAGTCAGAGAAATAGCCTGCGTGGGACCCAGGGTATGCTGATGGGCCAATCAAAGAAAGAGAGAGAGAGGTCTGAGTTTGACCCACCAATCACCATGCAGCGCGCATCCCACGATCCAAACCAGCGAATACCAGGCTGCCACGCTGAAAGCCACCAGTCAAAGGAATTTCCCGGTGCCGGAACAGTAGCTCCACCGTCTTCTCCGGTTGCTCAAAACGCCAAGCTTACGGAAATCGACTCAAACAGAAAGAGAAGCAACCCAGATACAGTAAACAGGCCCCTGCGAGTTCATTGGTACACTTAGTTTGGACTGAGGAAGCTTGTAACCGTGAGAACGATGATGATGGACCTTAACGCCCTAACAATGGCGTTTGTCGATTCAGGACGCGAGCCTCACATGTGATACGTCCAAATTGTTTTGTTTAATTCCCTGGACACGATAATGCACCTAAAACGGACAAACTCGGCGTGAATCAATGGATTCGAGGTTCTAATGACCTCACCTCCGGTGACGACGAGATGAATGGTTCTGAGCACCTCTTGGCCTGGTAAACGGACGCAGCTTGCTCCTGAGACCTTCCAGAAGGTGATTAAAGGGCCAAGATCGATTGATAAGGACCAGAAAGTTGCATACGACCCCTCCCCTCCCTTTGAATATTTTCTCTTTGGAACCCTTATTCTTGTCTCCTTTTTTCTAATTTTTTCGTCCCCCCCCCCCTCTTTCTGAATGCCTTTTAGTATATATATGGACCAATTAGGGTTAAAACATGGGAAAGAATCATGGGAATAATTGATACAAAATTGATTGGAAAATTTGCATAAAAACATTCTATTTTTGGTTCCACCATATCTCTTTCTCTCTCCACGAAATTTCCTTGATTTGATCTCAATATATTTATCCAAATTTGATAGCAATGAGATCTTATTCCAATCTTTGGTTATTTTTATCATTTATTTAGCTTATATTGACTTTTTATGAATAAAAATTCAATATAATAAAAATAAATGAGTAAAAAGAGAGAATGGAATTATGGGCTTCTAATGCATTCATGATCATGTTTAGAAACTCAAACCTAGGCCCATTAGTCAAAATAAGTGGTTTTGCTCAAATTGACTTTTGTGTATTTCTCCAAGATCGACCATCTTCAAAGCCTTGTACCTCCTCCAGTTTTAATCATATGAAAGCATTCTAGAATTTTTTAGAAAGCTAAAAGAGTCATTTAAATGAACTTTTTCTTGGTTTCATCTCGATTGAAGTTTCCAAACTCATGTTTATGAGCTTTGACCCAAAAGGTGTTTCTTGTTGACTTTTGAAGATTCAGATTCCTTTGATAAGATGCAAACCCTAGTTTTGGGACCCTCGATTAGGAGAGAGTGACTTGAATGAACCTTTAAACCTTGAGTCATTGAAAAGGCATAGAAGAACCTTTGATTAAATATAGGAGGGCAAATTTTGGGGTATGACAGTTGCCCCTGTTCAATCTTCTTAAACCTGAAGAGTCAGATAGGCACGTCTGCCTATCGTGATCTAAAGGTAGAAGATGATTGGACACTGAAATGCCCTGAAATTTGCCTTTGTTGGGAAAGAATTCCGTGGGAGATGGGCTTAAAGATGCCACCCAAAGTGAATACCATTTTTTCAGAGTGTGAAGCAAACGCCTTTTGGAGGGTCCCAGGTGATTTTGATTGTAGCGTGGCCTGAAAAGGCAGTTTTGACTTTATGCAATGCTTATGATGCATGTGATGCATGATGCAGTGAGCTTCTCAAAATAAATGAGAGTCGTGTATGTATATGCAATATGTATGAATGAAGTATGTAAGTTGAAATGATGCATGATTGTTAGTTTATGTAAATCGAAGTGTGTTAGTAATTCTGAAAAGAAAGAAGACACCTTTGATTGTTATTGAAGTTTTGGAGAATATCACTGCCGAGGGACTAACGCGATAAACCCAGTTGAGGAATCGTTTGAAAAATCTTGTATGCCTGGAAAAGCTCCTAGAAAGGATGGAATACGTCTTGAAGAAGACTTCCTGGAAAGGTTCCTGAAAAGGAATAGCGAGGACCTTCTGTTGGTTGTGTAATTGGCTTGCTATGGTCAGCAAGCTTCCGCAGTTTGTGAACCCCCACTTACTATAGTTCTAGTAAGTTTCCGTAATTTGTGAACCCCCACTTACTATAGTTCTAGTAAGTTTCCGTAGTTTGTGAACCCCCACTTACTATAGTTCTAGTAAGTTTCCGTAGTTTGTGAACCCCCACTTACTATAGTTCTAGTAAGTTTCCGCAGTTTGTGGACCCCAATAGGATTGCTTGCTATAGTTCTAGCAAGTTCACCTGCACCAACAGGGTTATCTGCGAATATCATCGCAGAATTTACCTATGTCACCAGGGTTATCTGCGAGTGTTATCGCAGAATTTACCTGTACCACCAATAGGGTTATTCGCGAGTGTTGTCGCGAAATTTACCTATGTCACCAGGGTTATCTGCGAGTGTTATCGCAGAATTTACCTGTACCACCAATAGGGTTATCCGCGAGTGTTATCGCAAAATTTACCTGCACCAACAGGGTTATTTGCCCTGGTTCGGACAAATTTTACCTGCACCAAAGGAATTACCTGCCATGGTTCTGACAAGCGTACCTGCATAAAAGTAATCGTTTGCTATAGTTCTAGCAAACATACCTGCATGAAAGAGATTCACCTGTTTGGAGATTAGGCTTTTGTAGCGTGATTTGAATTTTGATGTAATAGTCAGACGGGAACTGACTACCAAACGAGAATTGGATTTGATGGTTTTCCAGTATGAGAACTGGACTTTGTAATGATTTGGATTGCCAATAGAAATTGGGATTTTTGTATATGCTAATGCTAATGTGTATGTATGTATGCTAATGCCGATGCAACCCCGAGATTTTATCTCCTTAAACCTATTGAACTTGTTTAATCCATGCTTGCACCCACACCATGACTATGCTTATGTTGGCTTTGTAATGTGGATAATGCTTATGCATATACGTATGTTTTGTTGACGTAATGAGTGGAACGAAGTAATGTCTTCTGTAAGATTACCTGACAAGGTCTTTTGAATGGATGTGAATGTTTGTCTTAAAGAAGACTATCTGAAATGATTTTTCGACATGGTAGCAATTTGTCTTAGAGAAGACCACCTGTAGAGGCTCTTAGCGTAGATAGAAATTTGTCTTAAAGAAGATCACTTGAAAAAGTTCTTAGCAAGGGATGAAGAATGTCTTTAAAGATGACTACCTGAAAAGGTTGAAAGATGTCTTAAAGAAGACTACCTGAAGAGGTTCTTGAGAGGGATGACGAATTGTTTTTTTTTTGAAAGGGACTACCTGAAAAGGTGCTTAGGACAAGAATGTCTCGAAGAAGGCTACCTGAAAAGGTGCTTAGAAAAGTAATGTCTTAAATAAGACTACCTGAAAAGGAACTTAGAAAGAAGGGAACGTCTTGAAAAAGACTACCTGAAAAGGAACTTAGAAAAGTAACGTCTTGAAGAAGACTACCTGAAAAGGTATTTAGAAATAGAATGTCTTGAAGAAGACTACCTCAAAAGATACTTAGAAAAAGAATGTCCTGAAGAAGACTACCTGAAAAGGTACTTAGAGAAGGAATGTCTAAAAAAGACTACCTGAAAAGGTACTTAGAAAAAGGATGTCTTGAAGAAGACTACCTGAAAAGGTACTTAGAAACAGAATGTCCTGAAGAGGACTACCTAAAAAGGTTTTTTTTGGAAATGACAATGACTGTCTTAGAGAAGACTACCTAAAAAGGTATGGAGTAATGTATTGGGAAAGATTACCTGAAGAGATTCCTAAAAAGGATGACAATTCGTCTTGAATAAGACTGCTTGAGGAAACTCCTAGAAAGGATCGTGAGACTTGTCTTAAAGAAGACTACATAAAAGAGTTACAGTGTAATGTATCAACCAATGTATGTAATGCATGATTTGTATGTATTTGTATGATGCTCCAATGGTAGGTTATTAATAACCAAAGCGTATATAGTTCGCTGGAGTCGCAGGTCTGTTTATTAAGATGGGGTGTGATGCTAGCGCGATTTCCCAATACCTGTTTTGTTTGAGCTTGGAAGATCGTAGTTAGGAGAAAGATTTGTTCGATGTTGTAAAGTGCGAGAAAACCCTTTTTTATGCTGTGCGCCTTATGGATTTGATATCCATTGCCCCAATATTTTTCATGGAAAAAGATGCTTATGAGGGAAGTGCCCCAGGAAATAGCCTTGTCATATGCTTCGATGTTTAGATTGAAGGGTGTGCCCCTGATCTCCAGGTCATGGAAGGTTATCCATAGTGTTCTATCCTTTGAATTTGAATTCTTCCCATGTCTGACATGCCCCTGTTTGAGATTGCTTTGAGATGTGCCCCAAGTCGATTGAACCTTAGGAAGACTGCCCCTAGTTAATAGGATGTTCGATTGTATGCCCCTGTGCTCCTTGAAATTTTTGCCCCTGTTTAGGAGAACCCCCTAGATGTGGTTCCCCCGACTCCAGGGTCTTTATTAGAAATGATCACCTTTGATTAACCCATTTCGAGATTTCCTCGATGCTAAGTGTATACTCGTAGATGGTGTTGTACTTTTTGAGAAGTAGCTCCAATGGAATGCGTATGCAAGTTTTGAAATCGAAGTCCATTATGAATTAGGACTGGATGGTTTTGAAAAGAATGCTTGAAGAAGCATAGTGATTAGAAGTAGTTTTAACAAACATAGGAGTCAGTATAACAAATTCCTGCTTAATATGCTTTCTTAGTTAACCTTGCCTCAATTAGGACTTTTAAATGTTGTAACCTGGCCTGATTCATGTTTTAAGAAACAATGGATATAAGGCTCAAAATTTTATTTATCCCACCCCTTTCTCCTTAATGTTCTCCAGATCCTAAAAATTCGCCTAATCCAATGGATGTGCTTTGTTTGCAAGAGAATCGTTTCAGTCTCGATGTTGAGCAGAAGCCTTAGTAGAGATCCAAACTTTGATGACATATGTTGTAAAGATCCAAGCATTGATGTAAAGCTTCGATGGTTTAGCAGTCACAAGATTATCCTTTGTATTTCGCCTTTGTTTTTATCCCTTATTTTTGCATGGGCTAATTCTTTTGAATTTAACCCATCGGGATGCCCCAATTTTGCCTAAGTCTTTTTGTTTCCTTTTATGGAATTTTCATTTTGACTTAGCGGGCGTTTTTTATTCTTGAAAGCTCCTTTTGAGATTGATTCTTGGATATTGCATGTTGTGACTGCTATGTTGATTTTGATTTGTAAGCTTCGCCTTTGATACTTCCTCGATCTTGAATGATGTAATGAGGAAGAAGGTGTTGTAAATGTTACCTCCATTGCTTCTTCAATCTTGGATGAATGCGAGGAAGAAGATATGCTTGAACCTTATCCTTGGATTGACTGATTCTCTTGGCAACCAAAATACATCATTGAATTAGTTGACATCTACCCTGCCCCTGGTTAAAATCAAGGTTCTTTTGAAAAGTAGAAACAAACTCCAACTCCTGGCTCGAGGGGGTAACGAGGGATTAACATCCTTATATCTCCACTGTTTGGGAATGGAAACAATGCCTGTACATCCTCGGCTCGGTCTTACCTTGAAAGCATATATTTAGCTGGACTTAGTTTTTGTATTCGTCATTCTCCCTCAAGTTTGTTAATAACCCTAAAAATAGAAGTGTGTGACTGGAAAGTCATGGTAGTGAGTGAATGAATTGACTCCAAAACCTGCATGGTTGTCCCATTAGAATTACTAATCCGAAGGTACAACTTTTATCTTGAGTAACACTTAGCGGTCGTAAGGGTTGAAATTGTGAGCACGGTAAACACCTATTGATCCTAGGGATAATCTCCTTTGTAGATCCACTGACCTTGTTTCACTCCTTAGATTCTTAAACTTGTAGAAGTGAGGGCAACCTCGAATTTTCTTTGGACATGTCAAACCTGGCGGGAATAAATCGTTAGCGGTGGGTTTTCGTCGTATCGGAACTTCATGAGTTTCCTTTGACTGAACCTCTTTTGCTTTTCCTAAGGATAGTATCACCTATGACCCTTTTTTTCTTGGTGTGGGGCTGACATATGTCGAATTCCCTCCATCGTGGTTATGCCTCTTTGTTCAGGATATTGCCCCAGTTGGACTAATCCTTGCCCCCAGGTTATCGTAGAGCGTCCTCGAAAGTTTGATATGTTCTAAGATGAACCCCTTTATAACTAGATACATCTTGAGTGTATCTATGAGGGAACTCTTTGTTGAACTAATCCTTGCTCGATGACAACCTTCATTGTATTCATAATCCTGTTATGACAAGGCATGGACATGCGGCTGGCATGGCGAAAGGCATCTTTTTTTTCTTTAGCAAGACTAAGATCTTTTATTCTCCTTGCTCCGTAGTCTACGATCCTTTGATTTTTTGGGAGTTTCGGGAAACCGGCTAGCATGGTTGGTATGGATGCGGGCGAAGATAGAAATGCAAATGTGAATGTATGAATGCATGAAAATACAAATGCACGCGTAAGCGAGAGACTCCTTATATTGTAACTCCGTGTATGCAATGCAGACGTGTAACATATGATCCTAGGAATAGCCTTAGAGGCGACATTAGACCCTCTTGGAATCTTTACAGGGCAAATGTTATGACACGCTAAGGGAAATCCCTTGGATTCGAGAGTATGCAGAAGATAGAGGCTAGTGACTGTTCAAGACAGTCACTCAATCTCATGGCCATCGAGAGGCCAATCAACGTGTACCAATCAATTTGTCCCTCGTGGGAAGGTTCTCTATGCGGAACACAACCTATCTAAGGACGATATGGACGAAGAGCAATCCCTACAGGCTAGGGATGTGATGTGTAAATGGAGATCCAAACCCTACAAGTTAGAGGGTGCGCGGGAATAAGCATGGAGTGACCGTTCAGGACAGTCACTAGATCTCATAGCCATCGAGAGGCCAATCGAACGCATGCTAATGAAGTTGTCCTTCGGGGAAGGACGCGTCGTTGCGAAAACACGTGGATGTAACAGAAAATCCCTATATGCTAGGGAGTACGTAGTAGCAAGCACGGGGTGACCGTTCACGACAATCACCGAATCGCATGGCCATCGAGAGGCCAATTGACGTGCGTTAATGGAAATGCCCTTCGTGGGAAGGACGCGTAGTTGTAAGAATACAAGGATATAAAAATAAAATCCCCACAGGCTAGGGGATGCATAGATGGTGATGTCTTCCGTGGGAAAGACACGGTCTTTTAGAAATTAGAGTCCCTACAAGCTAGGGACCACGTAGGGATACCTGCAAAATCCAAACGCATAGATATCCAAAGCAAATAAGTTGCAAACATATAATAAGCACATGAGCACGAAAGTCCTAGGTTCATAGGTTCGACGTAGGGGGCTCTAGGGAGCCAACCTTTTTATGGGAGTGTTCTAGAAGGTCTCATGGGGTTGTTCGTAGCTTCCAAGACTTTTTGTCTCTTCGGATTTTAGAACAACTCATTTTATCCATGAGGTTCGAATTTTTGGGGTAGGTTCCCGGAGAGATCAGCTAAGTATCCAGTCCAGCCCTCCACAAAGTCAAGCTTCGTTTCGGACCTTTCCAAATACCTAACCCACTCCGAGTGGAGTTATCAATGAGACTCGTAGGCGATTCATACTCCCCTATTGATCTCAAAGTTAACTCCCACACTTAGGGTTTTAACACGACATAATATCAGCAGTGCATATAAAAATATAACAGGCAATAAAATATAAATATATTCACATAACCGATTAGATATAAACATATCCTAAATAATTAAATATTTTTAGATAAAAATAAATAAATAAACAAAATTTAAAAAAATAAAAAATAAAAAATAAAAAAAATTACAAACCCTGAAAAAGGCACGTTAGCCAAACCCTAAAATAAAGTTGTCAAACCTAAACCCTGCCAAAACCTAAAACCTATAGGAGCATAGTATTCACCATTTAAAAAGTCCCCAGCAGAGTCGCCAGCTGTAGCAACCTGCCTAAAATTTTACTTAGAGAGTCGCCACCTATTCTGAAGGGCGAATAGGAAACCCTACGCAGTATAGAGATCAGGGTAAGATACTATATTCAGGTCGAGGAAAGGTGTTAGGCACCCTCAACCCTTTCCTATTGGCTTTGAATCTAAGGTAAAGGTTTGTGGCTAAAATTATTGAAGTTAATAGGTAAGGAAATGAATAAGGGGAAAATTGAGATTTTAGGGAAGGGGACTCGCCTTGTTGCCAAGTGCCTACGTATCTCCTTAGGGAGAATCAGAGTCAACGTAGTTCGGGCACAGGATTGTACGCCTTAGAATTGATTATAGAGATTGTGTGAAGTTGTTTTGAAATTGTTTTGAGGCTCTTCGAATTGCCTATCGCAGTTTGAATTTGATTTGAAAGGGCATTTTGAGTTGCCCAGGATAAAAATCCTGTAGTATCGTGGTTTAGTGTATTTTAGATGTTTCGGGCGTACAACCCTGATTTGGCACAATTAACCGCAATGATCAATAGGTTTGATCATCATAGTTAAAAGATTGGGGTTTTGCACCATTACCAATTCAAATCGATTGATTCGATTATCACTAATAATGAATTAACGTATTTTATTATTTTATGAATTTGTATTTTTATGCTGTTACCTCTCATAACCGATTAATACGATTACAAATAATAACAAATTGATAAGGTATGCTAATCATCATAACCAATAAGATGGTTAAAACCATTTAGCAAAATAATGTTTTATTTTAATTTATAGGATTTGATTAATTAAATTAATCGATTATTAACCATCGCGACCAATAAATTTAGTCGAAACGAATAATAATTTTAATCCTAATTTTTTGATGCTTTGGACAAATGGGATGAAGCAAACCCTAATATCTTAATATATTTTCTAGGGTTGTTGTGATTTATATAATTAAAATTAATTAAAATAAATAAATCGGATAAATCGGAAAAATAATCGAGGAAAGTAATCCTAAAGAATTATAGTCCTAATTTTAATTTATATTCCACCATAATTTAAATGAATTAATTAAATCAAATATGATTAATCATTAATTAATTTAAACACTTAAATAATAAAGAAAACCTGGTTTTGATTCTGTGAGGTGAGCACTTGAAGTTCCATGGTGTTCCTTCAGCCCCTGGTACGTTAGATTTGGACTGTAGGAGATCGAATGGTAGTTAACTGAGGGCGCATGGATGGATGCATATGAAGGCATAGCACTGAATCCAGCGTTTGATTTAATTGAAAAAAAATTGCCTGGGCCAGGGATCGAATTGTACACACTATGGTCACGCCTGTCCTTCTTTAACCACTTGTGTCACATGCTTTTTGTTGTTAGTTAGATAGAAACCAATGAATAAATATACAAACTATTATTAAATGGGAAAAGTCAGAGAAATAGCCTGCGTGGGACCCAGGGTATGCTGATGGGCCAATCAAAGAAAGAGAGAGAGAGGTCTGAGTTTGACCCACCAATCACCATGCAGCGCGCATCCCACGATCCAAACCAGCGAATACCAGGCTGCCACGCTGAAAGCCACCAGTCAAAGGAATTTCCCGGTGCCGGAACAGTAGCTCCACCGTCTTCTCCGATTGCTCAAAACGCCAAGCTTACGGAAATCGACTCAAACAGAAAGAGAAGCAACCCAGATACAGTAAACAGGCCCCTGCGAGTTCATTGGTACACTTAGTTTGGACTGAGGAAGCTTGTAACCGTGAGAACGATGATGATGGACCTTAATGCCCTAACAATGGCGTTTGTCGATTCAGGACGCGAGCCTCACATGTGATACGTCCGAATTGTTTTGTTTAATTCCCTGGACACGATAATGCACCTAAAACGGACAAACTCGGCGTGAATCAATGGATTCGAGGTTCTAATGACCTCACCTCCGGTGACGACGAGATGAATGGTTCTGAGCACCTCTTGGCCTGGTAAACGGACGCAGCTTGCTCCTGAGACCTTCCAGAAGGTGATTAAAGGGCCAAGATCGATTGAAAAGGACCGGAAAGTTGCATACGACCCCTCCCCTCCCTTTGAATATTTTCTCTTTGGAACCCTTATTCTTGTCTCCTTTTTTCTAATTTTTTCGTCCCCCCCTCTTTCTGAATGCCTTTTAGTATATATATGGACCAATTAGGGTTAAAACATGGGAAAGAATCATGGGAATAATTGATACAAAATTGATTGGAAAATTTGCATAAAAACATTCTATTTTTGGTTCCACCATATCTCTTTCTCTCTCCACGAAATTTCCTTGATTTGATCTCAATATATTTATCCAAATTTGATAGCAATGAGATCTTATTCCAATCTTTGGTTATTTTTATCATTTATTTAGCTTATATTGACTTTTTATGAATAAAAATTCAATATAATAAAAATAAATGAGTAAAAATAGAGAATGGAATTATGGGCTTCTAATGCATTCATGATCATGTTTAGAAACTCAAACCTAGGCCCATTAGTCAAAATAAGTGGTTTTGCTCAAATTGACTTTTGTGTATTTCTCCAAGATCGACCATCTTCAAAGCCTTGTACCTCCTCCAGTTTTAATCATATGAAAGCATTCTAGAATTTTTTAGAAAGCTAAAAGAGTCATTTAAATGAACTTTTTCTTGGTTTCATCTCGATTGAAGTTTCCAAACTCATGTTTATGAGCTTTGACCCAAAAGGTGTTTCTTGTTGACTTTTGAAGATTCAGATTCCTTTGATAAGATGCAAACCCTAGTTTTGGGACCCTCGATTAGGAGAGAGTGACTTGAATGAACCTTTAAACCTTGAGTCATTGAAAAGGCATAGAAGAACCTTTGATTAAATATAGGAGGGCAAATTTTGGGGTATGACACGCCACAACCTTGGGCTTCATACAAGGCAGAAAATAATATTTCCCCTAGTTAGAGTTAGCCTCAATTCTGGGCTTTATACAGAACACCAAATAAAACCCATCAAAATAGATTTTCCCTAAGTAGAGTCAGCCTCAATTCTGGGCTTTGTACAGAACACAAAAATTCCTTGTAAATTAATCCCCAATGGAGTTTTCTCCCAGAGTCATAATAATAATCAATCAATCAAAAAGCCTCAAGCTTGGGCCTCATATAAGCCAGTTAAAAAATCAAATCTTTTATACAGTAGATAGACATAGCTTATCTCTATAGAGAGATCTTTCCTCTATCTCACCACATTCAAACAAACAAACATTACATTTCATTTCAATTTCAATCAAGTCTCCCATTTAGGATTTTGAAAGGCATGAGCTGGCAGTAAAACCCACACATGTGGTAACTTTCCCTAATTTGGATGAGCATCTTTCTTTCATTTAAGAGATACTAGCATACTTGCAAACACACAAGTAAGGTCACTCTCTTAATGAAATGAATTCAATCATTCTGTCACTCTTTTAAAATGTTTGTGGTGGAATAGTAGAAATACCTCTCTATAAAGATGACTTCATGTCTCTTTACTGTAAACAGAGATTTAATTCAAGCTTCAACCTTGAGCTTCAAGCAAGGCACCAAAAAAATAATTAATTTCCCTAATTAGTTCCCCGAACTACATTAAGCTCTGACTTCCATTAGGGATATGTAGGCATGAGGTTCACAAGGAATCTCAGCGAGCTAATAAAATACCAAAAATAGTCAGTCTGTCTGTCTGTCTTTCTTTTATTCAATTCAATTCCTTCTCCTAATACAAAGGAGAAACTTTCCCAATAATCATTAGCAGCACAAACACATTTAGACAAGGAGAAGGTTCCTGTAGAGTACTACAGATATGTAGGGTGTTTAAACACTTCCCTATGTATAACCGACCCCCCGGACTCCAGAATTTCTAGTCTAGGTGTAAATCCCCACACTTAGCAAACTCCTAGGGTTTAGTTGAGATCTTTTTTCCCCTTTCCTACTCGTAGGACAAATAAGAAAGTTCGTGTGATATCGTAGGAAGAACTGAAATAAAATTCATCCCACCACGGGCGCATTCTCCTTCCAAATTTCGCGTGAAGGGTCGAGCGTGCCGTCCTCCCAAGTGAAACGGGGAGGTAAAAAAACGACCACCACAGCAACCATAAGCATCTTTGATAATATCTTTGAATTATCTCACTTTAATTGAATTTTAAATAAATAAAATTCAATAAAAAATGAAATAAAAAATGTCATGAACCATGGATAGGTTGTGAATGCCTTTGAACATATGAGAACCAAGATTGAATCACAAAAGAATTGGCCTTTTTTGAAGAAAAAAAATCAAATTTTGGTCATTACTTGTTTCATGCATTCTTCCAAAAAAGGTCAACTTCATCAAGGCATATCTCCCTCAATTTTGATCCTATGAAAATGTTCTTGTACTTTTTGGAAAGCCCAAGATATCCTCTACAAGCCACTTGGGAAGCGTTGCATTTGGAGAAGTTATCTTGATGATATGGGCTTTGACAAAAAACTGCTTTTTGTTGACTTTGAAAATGACCTGTAATGTTTTGGCTTATATCTCTTAGGCGGAAGCATTTATTGACCTTGGACCCAACATCAAAGTTGTAGAGAATTGAATTTCCTTGAGAATGAGCTTCGGTTGTAATTTTGCTGATGAACGAGTAGAGAGTTATGGCTGGTCAAAGTTCAGTTGACTTTTATGTCAAAAACCTTAATTTTGCAATTTTGAGTTTTGTTGATTTCTGAACTTTTCTTGATGAATTATGATCAATCCTTGATCAAATGATGAATATTACTTCAAATAATTGATATTGACCAAAAATCTTGATTTTTGACTGCAGTTGACTTTTTTCAAATGAACCGCAGTTTTGCGATCTTTCAATGAATCAAGGTCTTCTCTTCAATTGAATGACATGAATGGACTATAATGTTGATTTGAAGGCCTTTGAATCATAATTTGAGTCTTGGAATCATCTCCTGATTAAAAGTCAATCCTCTGGTGAAATTAGGTCAAAACCCTAATTTGGTGCTTCAGGCGATCTGGAGAGTTGTCTGCCTTGAACTGAGCCATCCTTGGACTTGAATATTGATTGAAGGAACCTTTGAATCTTGAGAGAATTTTGAACCTCTTGTGGGCCTCAAAACCCTTAATTCTTCATCTTTCTCTTGATCATTCTCCTGTCTTTTTAACACACAAGCAACAAACTTTTTTCTTTTTATTTTTTTGTTAGTAAATAAAAATATGCATGATGATAAATGATAATGATAATGATAATGATCATAATACTTTAGAAAATTATGGGATCTCAGAGGTCAAAAATTGGGGTGCAACAGTTTCCACTGACCTTTCATCTACAATCTGATACTTCACGTAGCTTCTAAAATCTTTCTTCTGTTCTCTAGCTTCTTCGATGTCATACTTGTTTTTCAAATTCTCTTAAACATATTTTGAAGTATCGCAATTACTATAATAGTCATACAGATCATTTGCGATTTCATTCAGAATGTTATAATCATTCTTTCTATAAGGTGATTTCTTTTCTAAGTTGTAAATTGTTCGCTTTAATCTGTGCAACAGATTCAACTTCAACACAATTACGTATTCCTTTTGAATCCTCAGATTTCTTACTGTTAGTTTGTTCGGTTGATCCAAAAGGAGCAACAAAATGTCCTCAGTCAAAATGTTAGCTATCTTTTTCAATATTAAGAAGAAAAATCATAATTTGTTGCCAACATTTGAAATGACATCTCTCAAACATGAACAATTTGTCAAAGAAAGTATCCGCAAAGGTACCAATAATTTCTTCAGTAGCCATGGCAATTCGAAATGTCTTAAAATTGTTGGATCACGGTTATAAAAAGTTTGCCACCGAAGAAATTACCGGGTCGAGTCGTGGACTAGGTCGCTCTCTTTAAGAAGTTTCACGGTACTGCCCAAAATTATGCAAAGCAGTCGAACTACCGCGCCGCCTCCAGGATAAAATAGCCCAGTTCTATACTGTACGATTACTATTTGCACGATTGTGTACCACGGGGCTTCTGTATTCAGGTTGGCTATGCATAGTGTTGCATTGCATGTAAGAATTTCATGACACTTACCGCATAGGCCCTGGATGTAGCATTTATATTTGACCTATAAATAAACATGGTAACATGGGATATTATTAAGTTGATCATGTATGTCAAATCTCAAACAAATTAATTAGTCAGCACTAATAAGTAGTTCCCGTATTATGACTAAACTAAAGGAATGGTAAGAGTACACTTTTTCTTAGAATAAGTCAAAGTTCATTTTGATAAATTGATTTGAACTGTAGTCTTATTATTTGTGTATCTGCGCTATTAATCTATTGAACCTTTTTTTACTTGGTTTGGCAGTGGAATCACACTTACAAAATTAGTTAGAGTTCTGGTTCTTTGCTTCTCAACATCAAAAAAATTTGAGGTTTGTGATATATCACCCTTGGCCTCAACACTTCATTGTCTATGCTAAGAATCCAAGCTGGTGAATCAGTTGATGCTAAGTATTGAATTGCACCAGTCTTCAATTTCTCGCATCCCAATGTCTTTTTCCGTGGTTTATTCAATGCTACAAATTGTAGTTTGAGACTTGACGTATGTTCATCAATTTGTCACATCAAATATAAATTGATGTTGAATACTTGTGTGATTTTTCTTGCATTGATTAGGTTAGGAACTTGGGACTATAACTCCCTTTTGTTAATGGGCTTTATTTTGATACAACTACTATTCTTGTACTTTAATGGTTTGTTGGTTTTGAGAAATTCTTTTATGTTTTTGAAGGATAATGTACTTAAGCATGACCTGTTTATTTTACTTCGTTCTATTCACTGACATGGCATACTTGTAGAATTCAAAGAAACTATTGCAAGCATTAACAGTTACAAAGCTCACCATTTTCAACAAAACTTCAGTACTTGTATTGAATTTTGTTTTTCAAAGATCGGGTATTTTCATGTTGAATTAAACGTCTATTATGATTCTTGGCTCTTTTTGGGTGTATAAGTTTGTTGTAAATTAAGGGCCCGTTTGTTTTGGCTTTTTTTAAAAATGATTTTTATAGTGTTACAAAATTTTGTGAAAAATTTTTTTACAAAGAAACTTTTTATAGAAGCTTCAAATGAAAATTTTGTTTGAATTTTTATTCTTAAAATGTGATTTTAGGTATTTCATCTATTTATGGGAAAAAAATTTGGATATCAAAATTCCAAAAAATCACTTAATTTTGAAGCTATTTCAAATAGATTTTCATAAAAATCATTTTTGAAATACAACTTTTTAAAAAAATTGCAATTTTGACTAAGTTTTGGTCTTCAATAATCTATGTTTATGTTATAGGATGTCAAAATTAGTGTTTCATTTTAGAAAAAACAAATATAAAAAAACTTGTAATATTTTAAAAAACGGTTTTGGAAAATCTATTTTCAAAAATACAAAGAAAAAATTCATTTTTTTAAAGCTGAAACAAACAGGCCCTAACTCTTTTTGGGTGTATAAGTTTAAAGTGGGAAAGCAAAAGCACGTGATATAGCATTTACTTGACAACTTTGAAATGCATTCAAATCATCTTAGATTTTCATTTACAGTCTTTGATGAGTATGAACTTAATGTATGTTTTATGTGCTTACATTTTAAGAAAATAAGTGAAATGCTTTTCCAAAATTAATCAATTATTTTTCAATTGTTAAACACATGTAACAAAGAATTAACCATATTTTTTTCAAGTACAAATGTTATGTTTATTTTTACCTATTCTAAGGTATTGAAATAAGGTACACTTCATTTCTTTGCCTAATAATAAAGTGGAGTTGCAAAATTGATTTAATCTATCGTATGATGAATCAAATTTTTTTTAGTTTAACAATATGTTTTACTTTTACCTGATCTTCACTCATCTTGTGAAAGCCAAAAATTGAAGACTAAATCATTATATTGCATTATCAAGAAAAGTAGTGCGAATATGACGGGTATAATGACTTGTAACATGTATTGCAAACACGGAGAACTAATGAAAAACTATTGGTGTATTATTTGCTTTTGAATATTCAACACATTAACTGTTTGATAACTCTCTTAAATGATTAATGGATATTACACACAAAATTAGCACATAATACAACATAATAAAATGTTTAATCTTACGGGTCACTATCAACACAATGTCTATTTTATTTTATTTTAATCAACAATGACTTTTATTTGAAAAGTAAAATCTTTATTTACAAATATCAAAATTTTCTTTTTTTTTTCTCCATCTCATTGGCCCCTTTTTTTCTTTTCATTTTACATAGTTATTTAATACAGTTGAATTTTATGATAATTGTTCATTTTACAATTAAATATCTCAAACCTCTATTGTTGTTGGCCGTCAATTATTTAATTCAATACTTGACTCTATTTTGCTATTGTGTTTTTGACCTATCTTAAACATTTTTTATGGATATTATTTTAACTTAGAACCTAATTTTCATACTACTTATATCTAATTAGTAAAAAAAAATTTGAAAGGTCAATTTTCATTTTATATATACAATTTGGTCAAACTTCTTTACTTCACATTTTTTTGCATGTTCAAAAAATACTACACCACAATTAATGCACCCGGGCGACAGCACGGGTCTCTGACTAGTTCAAATATGATATAAATACCATCTTAGTATCTGGTTTGACTAGTCGTAGTAATTTCTCAAACCAAGAGAAATTTCAATATTTCTCCAAAGAGAATTTAATAATGGTCATTTGACCAATCACAATAATTTCTCAAACAAAGAGAAATTCAAATAATTCTCTAAAGAGAATCCAAGAAAAATTTATACTTGAAAATTTCTCAACTCAGACGAGGAGAAATTAACATTATTCTCTAAGGAGAATTCAAGAAAATACTCGGAAAATTCAACGAGTAGAAAGAAAGGAGGAAAAGTTGGTGCATCGACAATTCGAAAGACGCAGAGTTAAGAGAGTGAGGAAGGAGAAGCTCAAAATAAATTTTTGGTGTGTTTTGGAATGAAACAAGTGACTTCCTTATATAATGAAGTAAACTAGCCAAAATTTCTAATCTTAAACTTTTTCAATTCATCTCTATATTTTAGAATAATGACATAATTTTCCAACCGTTCGCTTCACCCTATTTTCTGTTAGGGCAAATATATTTGACTATTATGCTTACGCACAACACTAGATACCTACTTACCGGCCTTTGGCCAACTAGCTTCGATGATCCTTTTCTACCGGAATTTTATGGGGAACAAAATGTAGATTTAGAATTATTAAAAGGTCGCTATTGCAACCAGGTTATCATAACACTTTAATTTATAATTTAATTTAATTTTTTTGTTTTACTAGTTTTTATTATTATTTATATTTTATTTCTGGTGAGTTAGAGGGTCGGATCCCTTCTTTTAGTATGACCAATGGTAATTTTTGAACTATCAATAGTTAAAACGATACTTTATCCGGAGAGATGAGAGATAAAGTAGGGTATGTTAATAATAATGCTCTAGTTTTGTTAAATACTGTAGATCTTTTTCTTTTCTCAGTGTTTAGATATTCCAGCTCTGCGTAGATCTTTTTCTTTTCTTGGTGTTTAGAAATTCCAGAGAATAAATGGGATTGTGAGTAAAATAATATTCTCAAATCACGTGACTACTTGACAATTGATTTTTTCTATTTTAAGATTCATTATATCATATTAGTCAATGTTTATTAAAAATATATTGTCATTAACTCAGCCAAATCCAGGATGTGAATGGTAGGTACAAGCAGCAAGCATCTTTGGTCTGCAAAACACAATCAATCAATAGCAAGCACGAACAAATTCACGAATCTATCCAAACACAAAGAACACATAAGAAAAAAACTTCAAAAGCAAAATACCGTCCAATTTTTTTAAGCATATCAAGCATAATAGTCTATAAAACATGATCAACAACTTTAACACTATGTGACATTGAAATTGTTGGAATTAAGTTCAAACCTTTGAGTAATTCTTTATTGCTACACAATGACAATGAACTAAGGAAGAAAGAAAATTTGGCGAGAAAGGTGAATTAGGGTTTGAACAAAATTAAAAGGAGGAAGAAGAATATTTTCTGAAGAATTTTTCTCTGCCCACAAACTGTGAAAATTTTTATTCACTTTGCAACTGCAAAATTCTGTGAATACAAGTATATTTTTAGAATAGGAGTTACTCCCTCTATTTATAGTTTTAGGTTGCTTTTCTCCCTAAGTCAAAATCCAAAACTACAAAAGCCCAAAATACCTATTTTAGTCTAAGTCAAAATCCTGTGTGAAGCAACCTGCTTTGACACATTGACATCTAATACAACTCAACACAAGTTAAACTATTTCGACACACCCCTGTTCTGTCTACCAACATGCGGCTTTGACACAAAAGATTACAATTTCAACACATGACCTAATTCATTGTGTTTAAGATATCTACATTCATCATAACTCTTAAGCATCCATACAGAGATTTATGTAAGATGTATATCTTTCTCTCTTCGCCATGTGTCACAAACTCAACTGGTTGAGCAACATAAACTTCTTCGTTTCAGGGTCCATTAGGGAATGCACATTTAACATCCATCTGACACATGTGCCAATTGTTCATGTTCTCCAAACCAACAAGTAACCTGATTATTTCGATGGATGAAAAAAATGTTGCACACAAATTCGACTATTGTTGAAATCTGCAACTTAGTCGATAATACGTTAACACAAAAAATTACATATTTATCTATTCTTTTCAACATTGTTAAATTTTTTACCATGGAAGTGGTATTACTATGATATCAAGATTTAATGGTTTTATCGTGCTTTTACTATGCTTTAATGAAGTGGTAATGATAACATGAAAGCTGATTTTTAGTGCTAGATAAGTTGTCATTATAATCATTATGACATCTAATAAAATAGTTATTAGCATGAGAAATAGGGGTAGTAGGTATTGAAACTGAGTAGTAGGTGATGAAATAGTTATACAATGAAGAATTAGGAGAGTCAATAAATATATGTGTATTTGAATAGATAGGAGTCGAGAGAAAAAATATAGAAGTGAGGTAAAAAATAAATGTATAAAGTTTTAGGTAAGATTGGTAAAATTAAGTTTTAGGTAAGATTGGTAAAATTAGAGTTGATAGAATGAGGAGAAGAAGCAATAGAAGAATAAAAAGGAAATTGTGACTCAAAGAAAATAACATTTTTTGATATCAAGAGTTGATGAGTTAGGAAGTCATAGAGGAAGAAATGTAACACCAACACTTTAGAAAAAAAAAAGATGTGTAAATGTTGAACACATGCATTAATATTTGGGAATACTTTTAATTTATTCAATTTTTAAAATTATTATCATTGTCGCCATGCCATTATTGATATCATGTTTGAGTGGTTGTGCTTCATAAGAAAAACTCTTCATGCCATCGTTAAATCCATGAATAACACTTTCACAAGCTCTATAAGTAATGTAAGTATATGTCTATGAGGATTGTAAGGAAATGCATAGGAAAGACATACAAAAGTTTTAAGATGGATAAGGAGAAGGGAATGTGGCTAATATTAACAAGGAAAGGTCATTAGTAAAATGGTTGGTGGTTCTAAGTTTTCTAAGTAATGTATATCAAATAGTTTTCTAAGCTTCTAACTAGCTGCTTTTTTTTTTTTTTCTCGTAAGTTTCCTTAATAAAAGGGGCTGAGAAATCTGAGAGGATTCAATATATTACATAGGTAAACATTTGTTTTTGTGTAATAATTAATTTTTTAAGTTGTTTAATCTCCAAAATAATAAATTACTTTGATGTGTATTTTATTTTAATTTTAGTTTTTACGTATACATTGAATTGAATTGAATGATGACTATTAATAGAGTGTTCGATCATACATTTGCTTAAAATATATTTTATTTGTATAATATTTATCTAGTATTTATAATAAATCAATTTTAAAATAATATTTCTTATAAAAACCCTCAAATCAATATTAAAAAATGTTAAACTTAGACTATTTAATTTTGTTTAGGCTTTATATTAATTGTTAATAAATTAAAAATATTTGTAATATGTATATTTTTTTATATTTTGTTTTTGCAAAACTATTTTCCTTAATACAATGTTTATATTACTCCATAAGTTCTGTAAGAATTAGAAAAAATTTAAATTATTTACAATACGTTTTTATATTTTTTGAGTGAAAAATAAGAGAAAAAAATACATAAGTTTTATTATATTGTCTATTTTAAATGTGTAAGTTAATATTTTAGTTTTTCTTTTTAATTTTTTAATCAAATGGCCTTTTTTTACTCATGCTGCATATATCTGCTCAAACACTAAAAAGAGAAAAATATATAACAATTAAATACTTTTACTATTAAAGTTAACTTTATAAATAATTTTGAACTGAATTTATTTTTTAAATTTTTATTACTTTTAAGTGGAGTGTTACACAAGTGATTGTTAGATATTTGAGATTTCGATATAGTTAGTATCTTAGTATCAATAATAAATTAACAATACATTTACACTTTCAATTTATTTTTCAATAACAACTAAATAATTTTTTGTCTCAATATTTTTATTTTTATTTAAATTAATTATTTGTATATAGTTTAATTATTTATTAAATATTACTTTTAAATTGAAATTAGAGTAAAATCTAATTATAATAAACTCACGAGTGTACGAAAAAAATGTAAATAACCAACTTTTAAAAAAAAATTACCCAAAAAACCAGGTTTTGGAAAAAATTACTTGGATAACCAGGTTTAGGAGGTGCCCTACACATAGGAGCCACCTCCCATGGCGCCATAGTACAATCACTTGGTCATATGCGCCACTTGGGGTGGCGCCTTAGTGCATGGTGATTTTTAGGCAAAATATCCTTTTTGGTCCCTTAACTATACCCCAAGGTACATTCTGGTCCCTTATCTTTAAAAAGTGTCAAAGTGGTCCTTTAATTGTTCACAAAGGTCCACGTTAGTCCTTTCCGTCCAATTTTACTCACAGCGTCAACTTTTGCATTCGAGCACAGGCACACTTGGTTGCTTGACAATATATCAAACCACTACACCACTTCCACTTGATTATATGTCTTGCACAATGAGTAAAATAAAATTGTGTCTTTTATCAAGATAGATTTACCCAGAATTTTCATAACCCTTTCTTCCCAAATCCAACAAAAGCATTCATCTGATAACGTTAACCTTTCATAACAAAATCAAAACCCTTTCATAACCCTTTGCCAAAAACCGTTCTTCCCTTTCCCAATTTAATTATTTTCTTCAACCCTTCCTCATTTAAACACCTCTCCAAACACAAATATGAGTTCAAAATAACCGAAAACCTTCTTACTTAGATTTGTGCCAACAGATGCAAATCAGATTTGTGCCAACAGATGCAAATCAATTCTTAAACTACTTGACTCGGCTAAATGAGGATAAGCATGTTAAGGTGTTGGAATTGAAACAACTGTGTTCTAATTGCAAGGTCGTATATATAGGTTCGTAGATGTAATATCGTAGTGAATATTAATTGCAGAAAATGGAATTGAAACAACTGTGTTTTAATTGCAAGGTCGTATATATAGACTGGGTAGGGGCAGATTTCTTTTTTTGTGTGCCTAATTTGTGTTTCTAGTTTATACCCAATCAAATCATATGCAATGGTAACTAATTCTCAAAGTGATTATCTTTTGCAGGAAGTGGAGGCTATTCGTACCTGTGTGAACCACTTTGGTGGGTGGGCATGATAACAAGTGAGTCATTCACGATTCTGTTTACTTTATTTTTGCTTTCATATGTTTTCTCAATGAGTATTTCTACATTCCAATCCATGGATACCAACAAAATATCTGCATACAATTTATTGACATGATTTGCTTACAACTGATGATACTGAAAATGGATTAAAATGTTTGTTCTAACAATGTTTATTTCAACAGTGATTTAAACTTGATAATTTAAACTTGATAATAAATATGAATGAAATAGTTAACATCAATTGTAAAGTGGTGTGGTGGTAAGTTGAGATAGTTTGCAAGCAAGGTGGCCTGGGTTCGATTCCAGACTTAATAAAAAAAATTTGAATCTTTTTTTCAGAATTTTAAAGACCTTGAAGATCAATATGTGCCAAATCACCTGCCACACGTATGACCAGGTGCCACCTTAGATGCCACACAAGCAAAAGTTGACGCCGTTAGTAAAAATTGGACGGAAAGGACTAACGTGGACCTTTGTGAACAATTAAAGGATCACTTTGACACTTTTTAAAGATAAGGAACCAGAATGTACCTTGGGGTATAGTTAAGGGACCAAAAGGGTATTTTGCCGTGATTTTTATAAGCCACCTCGGGTGGCGCCAATGTTGCTGTGATTTTTTTTTTGTTTTTTTTTTCATATTTAAAAAAAAAATCTACTAAATAAATAATTAGAATTGTGGGAATATATATTAATGATATAAGACGATGCATTACAACTGGAAATACGGGAAAAACATTACAAATACGGGAAATACGGGAATATATTTTTAAAAAACATTAAAATTATTCTAATCGTGACCTTTATGACCGTTAGTTCCGCAAGAAGGCGATGTCCGGATCCGTTGGGAAGGTGTTCGACAACCACCCCTAGTCCTTAGATGTTCTCGTTGTGTTTGGGTAGGTGGGCCTCGATTAGCCCCTCCATGCGCTCATTGGACATGTAGTCTTCTATTCTATTGTCAAAGAGTCGGGTCCCCATGCCTTTAAAGTTTTGTGGTGGTGGTGGTGGGGTCGCCTCGTATGGTTGGTAAAACCCAGCACTTGAGTTGCCTTGGAAAAAAGGCATTGTTTGTTGGGGTGTCGTGTAGCCATATTATTGTTGTTGTGATTGTTGGAAGCTATGGTAAAGTGATGATTGCGGGATCATTGGCTCGTTTGGGTCGTATTCATCATCTGGGCCCATGTCAGGGCTGGGTTTCCTAGTGGTGAGAAAGGTGAATTAGGGTTTGAACAAAATTAAAAGGAGGAAGAAGAATATTTTCTGAAGAATTTCTCTCTGCCCACAAACTGTGAAAATTCTTATTCACTTTGCAACTGCAAAATTCTGTGAATACAAGTATATTTTTAGAATAGGAGTTAGTCCCTCTATTTATAGTTTTAGGTTGCTTTTCTCCCTAAGCCAAAGTCCAAAACTACAAAAGCCCAAAATACCTATTTTAGTCTAAGTCAAAATCATGTGTGAAGCAACCTGCTTTGACACATTGACATCTAATACAACTCAACACAAATTAAACTATTTCGACACACCCTTGTTCTGTCTACCAACCTGCGGCTTTGACACAAAAGATTACAATTTCAACACATGACCTAATTCATTGTGTTTAAGATATCTACATTCATCATAACTCTTAAGCCTTCTGAATACTTCAACCTACACACTCTTTCTCATGATATCTGCAATATAATTTTCAGTTCTGCAGTGTTCCAGATTCATGTGAGATATTGGATCGAACTCTAGTATGATCGAAGGGTAGCTTCTTGGTTCGACAGGATTAAGCATGAAGTCGAAGGTTGTTCACATGTTTGTGTCGAAGATGCTAGGGTTGTTAGGATGTTAAATTAGGTTTTAGTGTTTAAACCCTAATTTGTTAAGTTAGCTTGTTTATTAAGTTGGCTTGTGTAATGGGCCTTGTGGAAAAAGCCCATTAGTTAGTATGTTAGGTTTTATTATAAATAGCATACTAGTCTCTCATCATTGCTAAGCTGCAAATCCTAATTTAGGGTGAGAGAGGTTATTTGTTATTCTTGTAAACTTGTAATCTTGTTTTAAGAGAAAGTAAAAGAATAGCAGTTATAACCAATTCTTGTGTTCTTCTTCTTATTTGTTCTTTATTCTTCCCTTGCATTATACTTTGTTCTTGGCATCGAATTCACAACAAATTGGTGCGGTGAGCGTGGAGAAGATGCCTTCAACAAAGTATGAGATTGAAAAGTTCACCGGAGTGAATGATTTCGGTCTGTGGCCCTTGAAGATGAAAGCCCTACTGTAGAAACCTGCCTAAAAAATTAATGTTTAGAGTCGCCACCTATTCTACCAAGGCGAATAGGAAACCTATGCAATCAAGAGATCAGGGTAAGATACTATATTCAGGTCGAGGGAAGGTGTTAGGCACCCTCAACCCTTTCCTAAAGGCTAACATTCAAAGATAAAGGTTTATGGCAAGGTTTATAAAGAAAGGTGACAGAGAGTAATTATAAAGCTAATTATATTGACAGGATTATAATTCAGAGGAAGGGGACTCGCCTTGTTGCCAAGTGCCTACGTACCACCTTAGGGAGGATCAGAGTCTATGTAGTTCGGGGCACAGGGTTGTACGCCTTTGAATTGATTAGGAAGTTGTTTTGAATTTGATATGATATGGTTTAAAGGCTTTTTGAATGGCCTGTCGTAGTTTTGAAATGCAAATGTTCGCAAGGTGTTTTGAATTACCTTATCGTAGTTTGAACATCGCAGTATTTAAGAGATGAAAATCTGTAGTGTCGTGGTTTAGTGTGTTTTGAAGGTTTTGGGCGTACAACCCTGGTTTAATTTAGCACTATTAACCGCAACGATCAATAGATTCAATCGCCATAGTTAAAAGATTTGAAGTTGCATCGTTACCAATTTTAATCAATTGATTTGATTATTACTAATAACGAATTAGGATATTTTTTAATAATTTTAATAATTAGTTTGCATCGTTACCCCTCGTAATCAATTGATTCGATTAAAAAGAATAACGAATTTAAAATTAGAAAGAGAAAAGATTAATCATCACAACTAATAAAATAGTTTCAACCATTTAACCAAATATGATTTAATTGCATTTTAATTAAATAAACATTTTAATTAAAATTATTATTGCCCATCACGATTAATGGATTTAATCGGAACAAATCAATAAATTAACAAATTAATATTCATGTCATATATTAATTTATTTAAAAAAATAAATCATTATTATACAAATAAATATTAAAAGGATTTAACCAAAATATTTAAATTAATTAAAATAAGTAAATTAATTAGGGTTTTGGATCCAGTGTGGCAGATTTGAAGACTCATGGTATAGGCCTGGATCTGGAGCACTAGATCTGGCTGGGTGATGAATTCTATGGCTGGATCTGAGGGTATATGATGAACACTACAGGAGGCGCAACATGTGATCAAGGATATAGTTTCAGAGAAAAAAATATGTGGGAACGGGGTATCGAACCCACGTCCCCAGACTTACCCCACGCCCTAGCCACCTCAACCATGATGCATATGCGTTAAAGAAACGCCCTCAACATAAAATATATAAAAAACAAAAAGACTAATGGAAACGCGCGCGAAATTTAGAAACAGCCAATACGATGATGCCACGCCATCATCTTCTTCACCTGACCTGAAATTTTCAGAACCCAAATAGCTACGAAATAGCTATGATTTTTGGTTCGTGGCGTGGCAACCTGCAGAATAGCGAATAACACATACTTTTACAAAAATAAATCGCGCCCCTCCATTTTTCTTGTCTGAATCACACAAATCTAACCACACACTCAATTGATCCCAATTTTACCTTTAACTAAAAGCCCCAAATTGAAACCCTAAAACTCAAGACGGCATCCAATGGCAAAACTCGATTAAAGGACGCAAGCTTAAAATAACCAACTCAGAAACATTCATGGCATTGAAACAAACAAGAATATGCAATTATATTTCAATGATGATGCATATATTGTCCAGATCGAAGAGGTTTTCAAAGTGACTTACCTTGACGAATATGAGATGATTCTGGGGGTGCTGAAGTAGAGTACCAATCCAAACACGTTCCAAATCCCTTGAGGAAGCTTTTGAAACCCTTAGATCTTGTTGAAAACCACGAATTCTTTGAAAACGATTTTGAGATTTTGGATGAATTTTGGAGTTCTTGCAAGTATGCCTCTGGCCAGAATTCGTAACCCCTATTCGTGTGCCCTCTCTCCTCTACTTATAGGAATTGGATTAGGTCAGGAAAATAGTCCAAAAAGTCTTTGAATCCCATCTTGCCAATCTTAGGAAATTTGATTTTATTCTCCATTCAAAACCTTCTATTTTTGCTTTATCTTATGCCAATCTTCTCCAATCAATTTGTCACTAAAATTGTATTATATTTTGCCATTAATATTGATTGGAATCAATTAAAATATCTCCCTTACCAAATATTTGATTTTTTATCTTGATTAAAACATTAAAAATGAAATAAAAATCATATTAAATCAAATAATAAGTTAAATTTCGTGGAAAATGATTTTGGGCATGCTAATGACTTGTGGACCAAGATTGCATCAAAAAACCATAGGCCCATTTGCAAAGTTTCTCAATTTGAACCTTCTTTTTCACATTTTGTCTCCAAAAATCACCCAACTTTGATCAATCATATCTCACTCAATTTTTAAGCTATGAGGGAGTTCTAAGACTTTTTGGAAACCTCAAGAGGTCCTCTATAAGCCACTTTGGAATATATTTTTCATTTGGAGCTTTTATCTTGATCATATCCTCTTTGACAAAAACTGCTTTTGGAGGACGCCTGAAAATGACCTGTAATCTTTTGCATTGTATCTCTCAAATGAATCATTTCTAGCCCTGGCTTGTGAGAGACAAAGTTGTGGGGAATCCAATTTCCTTCAAAATAGTCTTTGAGTGGGGAATTTTTGATGTTCCATGTGAAAGTTATGCCCGGTCAAAGTTGGGTTGACTTTCTCCTAAGAAACCCTAATTTGAACCTTTTTTGTATTTGTTCATCTCTGAGTTTCTATTAGTGGAATCATGATCATTCTTTGATCAAATGTTGTTTATGCACCTCTATACTTGATGTTTGACCAATGAGCATAGGTTTGAATCATGCTTTGATTGTAGTTGACCTTTAGGTTTGGATCAGTTGACTGTGGATCTTAGGATTGCTTGAGCAGGTAATCTTTGGAGTTGTGCCTTGACTTTTGCCATGGGACTGCATTAGATCACTATGAACCATATGCCCTTGATTAAGAACCCTATCTTCTTGATTTCCCCCAAGAGAATCTCAAACCCTAGCCTTAGGAGGCTCTTGGCTAGGAGTGTTGTTTGGGTAGAACCCTGATCTTCTGAATCTTTGTATATGAAATGAATGGGGCAAATTTTGGGGTATGACAGCTGCCCCTGTTCAATATTCTTAAACCTGAAGAGGCGGACAGGCCTACTTGCCTGTTGTGGTCTGAAGATGGAAGATTATTGAACACTGAGAATGCCCTGAAATTTGCTAATATTGGGACGTGGAGTAGATGCGTTGCTGGCCACGGGATTGACGTGGTAGGACATGTTTGGGGTTGAAATCAGAATTGAAATTGAAATGAGTTTTGGCTATTTCCAATGAGCTCGGTGCCATTATCACTGCCATGATAAGACGTAACGCGAGGGTTACGATTTGGTTTGAAATAGGAGGTGCCATTATCACTGCCGTGATAAGACGTAACGCGAGGGTTACGATTTGGATTGAAATAGGAGGTGCCATTATCACTGCCGTGATAAGACGTAACGCGAAGGTCATGATTTGGATTGAAATAGGAGGTGCCATTATCACTGCCGTGATAAGACGTAACGCGAGGGTTACGATTTGGATTGAAATAGGAGGTGCCATTATCACTGCCGTGATAAGACGTAACGCGAGGGTCACGATTTTGGTTTGAAATAGAAGGTGCCATTATCACTGTCGTGATAAGACGTAACGCGAGGGTCACGATTTTGGTTTGAAATAGAAGGTGCCATTATCACTGCCGTGATAAGACGTAACGCGAGGGTTACGATTTGGATTGAAATAGAAGTTGGAATGGGAACGGGATCTAAAAGGGTTTGGAATAGGATTGGAATAGCATTTGAAATAGGATTTGGAAAATAGGAGTTGGGAAATTAGTTTGGAATTGGAATGGGATTTGAAATAGGATTTGGATTTTGAGGTAACGGGCAGTCGGGAACTGGCTACCAGGTGGGAACTGGGTTATGATGTAACAGCTAGACGGGAACTGACTACCAATTGGATTCGATGGTTTTCCAAGACGAGAACTGGACTTTGCAAGGATTTTCCAGGACGAGAACTGGACTTTTTAAGGATTTAGATTTGCAAATGAAAATTGGGCTTTTATAGTATATGAATGTACCAGACGATATGCATGGTTTGATGTTGGAGTGAAGCGACATGATTAATGATTTATGATGACTTGGATGTTTTGATATATGGGATAAGGCTTATGCTCATGCATATGTTGATTGATGTAATGAGTGGAATGAAACAATGTCTTTTATAAGACTACCTAAAAAAGGTTTCTAGAATGGATGTGAACAGAAGATTACCTAGAAAGGTTTTCAACAAAGGATGAGGAATGTCTGAAGGCAGACTAACTGAGAAGGCTAAAAAAAAAAAGTCTTAAAAGACTACCTAAAAGGTTCTTGGAAATTATGATGGATGTCTTAGAGAAGACTACTTAGGAAGGTTCGTAGAATGTCTTAAAGAAGAGTACCTGAAGAGATTCCTGAAAAGGATGCCAAATTGTTTTAAAGAAGACTACCTGAAAAGGTACTTTGAACAAGAATGTCTCGAAGAAGACTACCTGAAGATGTAATTAGAAAAAGAATGTCTTGAAGAAGACTACCTAAAAAGGTACTTAGAAAAAGCATGTCTTGAAGAAGACTACCTGAAGATGTAATTAGAAAAAGAATGTCTTGAAGAAGACTACCTGAAAAGGTACTTAGAAAAAGCATGTCTTGAAGAAGACTACCTGAAAAGGTACTTAGAATAAGAATGTCTTGAAGAAGACTACCTCAAAAGGTACTTAGAGAAGGAATGTCTTGAAGAAGACTACCTGAAAAGGTACTTAGAATAAGAATGTCTTGAAGAAGACTACCTAAAAAGGTTCTTGGAAATGACGATGATTGTCTTGAAGAAGACCACCTAGAAAGGTATGGTGTCTTGTATCAACCAAAATATGTAATGCATGAATGTTTTTGCCTGATGCTCCAATGATGGGTTGTTGATAACCAGAGCGTATATAGTTTGCTAATGTTGTAAGGTTGTTGGATGCTAGCGCGATTTCCCAATGCTTGTTTTTTTGAACTTTGAAGATCGTAGTTAGGAGAAAGATTGATTTGAGGTTGTAAAGTGTGAAGACGCCTTTTCCTTTTGTTGTTCATCTTATGGATTTGATATCCATTGCCCCAATATTTTCGTGGGAAAAGACGCTTATGAGGGAAGTGCCCCAGGAAATAACTTTGTCATATGCTTTGGCGTTTAGATTGAAGGGTGTGCCCCTGACTTGCCAGAGATGGAGGGTTATCCATGGTTTTCCATCCATTTTGAATTTATCCCATGCTTGACATGCCCCTGATTGAGATTGCCTCGAGATGTGACCCAAGTCAATTGAACCTTAGGAAGAATGCCCCTAGTTAATAGGATGTTTGTTTGTATGCCCCTGTTTAGGAAAACCCTCTGGACGTGGTCTCCCCGTTCAAGAGTCTTTATCAGAAATGATCGCCTTTGTGCTAAGTGTATATTTGTAGATGATGTTGTACCCTTTGAGAAGTAACTCCAATACAATGCGTATGCAAGTTTTGAAATCGAAGGAGTGGATGATTAGAAATGAATGCTTGAAGAAGCGCAGTGGTTAGAAATAGTTTTAACAAACCTAGGAGTCGGTATAACAGAATCCTGCTTAATATGCTTTTGTAGTTAACCTTGCCTCAATTAGGACTTTTGAATGTTGTAACTTGGCATGGTTCACGGTTTTAAGAAACAACGGATATAAGGCTCGAAAATTTAGTTAACCCACCCATTTCTCCTTGATGTTCTCCAAGTCCTAAAAATTCGCCTAATCCAATGGATGTGCTTTGTTTGTAAGAGAATCGTTTCAGTTCCGATGTTTAGCTGAAGCCTTAGTAGAGATTCAAGCATTAATGAAGACGTTGTAGTGATCCAAGCGTTTATGAGAAGCTTCGATGATTTAGCAGTCACAAGATTGTACTTTGTATTTTGCTTTTGCTTTGTTTTTGTCCCTTATTTTTGCATGAACCAATTTCTTAGAATTTGATCCATCGGGATGCCCTAAATTTTGTCTAAGTCATTTGGTTTTGTTTTCATGGAATTTTCCGTTTTGACTTAGCGGGCGCTTTCTTCTTCTTTTTTTTGAATACTCCTTTGGAAATATTGATCCTTGGGTATTGAATATTGTGACTGCCATGTTGACTCTGATTTGTAAGCTTCGATTTTGATACATCCTCGATCTTGGATGATATGTTAAGGAAGAAGATGTTGTGAATGTTACCTCCATTGCTTCCTCATTTTTGATAAATGCGAGGGAGAGGATATGCTTGAACCTTATGCTTGAACCTTACTTGTATTGACTGATTCTCTTGACAACCAAAATACGCCATTGGATTAATTGAAATCTACCCTACCCCTGGTTAAAATCAAGGTTTATTTGAAAAGTAGAAGCAAACTCCAACTCCTGGCTCGAGGTGGTGACGAGGGATTAACATCCTTATACCTCCACTGTTTAGGGATTTGAAATAATGCACGTACATCGTTAGTTCGGTCTTACCTTGAAAGCATATATTTAGCTGGACTTAGTTATTTGTATTCGTCATTCTCCCTCAAGTTTGTTAATGATTGGGAGTGATAATTTGAAAGATAATTTGAAATGGAAAGTCGTAGTAATGCAAAAGCGGAGCGAAAGAATTGATTTCAAAACATGCATGATTATTTTATTGAATTACTATTCGAAAGGTACAACGTTTTACATCAAATAGCATTTTGTGATCGTAGGAATTACAACTAGAAAGATAAACCTATTAATCCTAAGGGCAATCTCCCTTGTGAGTTTGTTGACCTTGCTTTACTCCTTAGTTCCTAAACTTGTAGAAGTAAAAGGGTAATCTCGAATTCTCCTTGGGCACGTCAAACCTGTCGGAAAAAATTGTAAGCGGTGGGTTTTCGTCGTATCGGAACTTCATGAGTTTCCTTTGACTGAACCTCTTTTGCCCTTTTTTTTTCTAAGGATAGCACCACACCATTTGCAGCCTTCAAAGTTTGTAGATTGATAGAAAAACCTATGGCTTTTTGCCCCTTGGTATGGAGTTAGCATATGTCGCATTCCCTCCATCGTAGTTACGCATTTTTGTTCAGGGTATTGCCCTAGTTGGATTAACCCTTGCCCCCAGGTTATCGTAGAGCGTCCTTGTAACTTTGATATGTTCTAAGATGAACCCCTTTATGACTAGATACCTCTTAAGTGTATCTATGAGGGAACTCCTTTGTTGAACTAATCCTTGCTCGATGATAACCTTTGATGTATTTATGATCCTGTTACGACAAGGCATGGACATGCGGCTGGCACGGTGATAGCTTATCTTCCTTTCTCCATAGTTTATGATCCTTTTATTTTTCTCCATGAGTTTCAGGAAACCGGCTAGCACGGTGAGTATGGATGCGGGTGAAGATGGAAATGCAAATGTGTATGTAAATGTATGAATGCCTGAAAATGCGAATGCGTGCGTATGCAAAGGACTCCTTTATTATTTGTATATTATGACTCCTTGTATGTAATGCAATGCGGACGTGTAATAGATATAATCCTAAGGATAGCCTATGCGGGTTTAGGGATGACATTAGACTCTAATGAAACATTTGCGAGCTAGATATTATGACACGTTAATGGGAATAGATTAGGAAGTGCTTGGGAAGTAGCAGCTGATGACCGTTCAAGACGGTCACCAAGTCTCATGACCTTCGAGAGGTCGTTCGACGTGTACTTACGAAACTGTCCCTCGTGGGAAGGTTCTCTATGTGGAACGCATCCTATCTAAGGACGATATCGGGTGAAGAGAAATCCCTACAGGCTAGGGATGAAAGATGTATAAACGGAAATCCAAACCCTACAAGTTAGGGGTATACGGGAATAAGCACGGGATGACCGTTCTAGACAGTCACTAGATCTCATGGCCATCGAGAGTCCAATCGACATGCGTTAATGAAGATGTCCTTCGTGGGAAGGACACGTGGTTGTAAAAATACAGAGATGTAAAAGGAAAATCCCTACGGGCTAGGGAGTGCGTAGGAGTAAGCATGGGGTGACCGTTCGAGACAGTCACTAGATCTCATGGCCATCGAGAGGCCAATCGAAGTATGCTAACAAAGGTGTCCTTCGTACGAAGGACACGATTTTAAGAATAGGATCCCTATAGGCTAGGGAATACGTAGGGGTACCTGCAAAATTGAAGCGCATAGATACTCGAAGCATATAAATTGCAAACATATAATAAGTACATAAGCCCAAAAGTCCTAGGTTCATAGGTTCGACGTAGCGGCTCTTGGGAGCCAACCTTTTTATAGGGGGGTTCTAGAAGGTCTCATGGGGTCGTTCGTAGCCTCCGAGACTTTTTGTCTCTTCGGATTTTAGAACAACTCATTTTATCCATGAGGTTCGAATTTTTGGGGTAGGTTCTCGGAGAGATCAGCCAAGTATCCAGTCCTGCCCTCAACAAAGTCAAGCCTCGTTTTGGACATTTCCGAATACTCAACCGACTCCGAGTGGAGTTATCAATGAGACTCGTAGGCGATTCATGTCCCCTATTGATCTCAAAGTTAACTCCCACACTTAGGGTTTTAACATTACATAATATGGCAGCAGTGTATATAAAAATATAACAATTAGGCAATTAAATATAAATATATTAACATAAACAATTAAATATTTTTTTTTAGATAAAAAACAAATAAACAAATTTTTTTTTTTAAAAATAAAAAAATAATTACAAACCCTAAAAAAGGCGAATTAGCCGAACCCTAAAAAGTTGTCAAACCTAAACCCTGCCAAAACCTAAAACTATAGGAGCATAGTATTCACCATTTAAGTTATCCCCAGCAGAGTCGCCAGCTGTAGCAACCTGCCTAAAAAATTAATGTTTAGAGTCGCCACCTATTCTACCAAGGCGAATAGGAAACCTATGCAATCAAGAGATCAGGGTAAGATACTATATTCAGGTCGAGGGAAGGTGTTAGGCACCCTCAAAATCTGTAGTGTCGTGGTTTAGTGTGTTTTGAAGGTTTTGGGCGTACAACCCTGGTTTAATTTAGCACTATTAACCGCAACGATCAATAGATTCAATCGCCATAGTTAAAAGATTTGAAGTTGCATCGTTACCAATTTTAATCAATTGATTTGATTATTACTAATAACGAATTAGGATATTTTTTAATAATTTTAATAATTAGTTTGCATCGTTACCCCTCGTAATCAATTGATTCGATTAAAAAGAATAACGAATTTGAAATTAGAAAGAGAAAAGATTAATCATCACAACTAATAAAATAGTTGCAACCATTTAACCAAATATGATTTAATTGCATTTTAATTAAATAAACATTTTAATTAAAATTATTATTGCCCATCACGATTAATGGATTTAATCGGAACAAATCAATAAATTAACAAATTAATATTCATGTCATATATTAATTTATTTAAAAAAATAAATCATTATTATACAAATAAATATTAAAAGGATTTAACCAAAATATTTAAATTAATTAAAATAAGTAAATTAATTAGGGTTTTGGATCCAGTGTGGCAGATTTGAAGACTCATGGTATAGGCCTGGATCTGGAGCACTAGATCTGGCTGGGTGATGAATTCTATGGCTGGATCTGAGGGTATATGATGAACACTACAGGAGGCGCAACATGTGATCAAGGATAGAATTTCAGAGAAAAAAATATGTGGGAACGGGGTATCGAACCCACGTCCCCAAACTTACCCCACGCCCTAGCCACCTCAACCATGATGCATATGCGTTAAAGAAACGCCCTCAACATAAAATATATAAAAATCAAAAAGACTAATGGAAACGCGCGCGAAATTTAAAAACAGCCAATACGATGATGCCACGCCATCATCTTCTTCACCTGACCTGAAATTTTCAGAACCCAAATCGCTACGAAATAGCTATGATTTTTGGTTCGTGGCGTGGCAACCTGCAAAATAGCGAATAGCACATACTTTTACAAAAATAAATCGCGACCCCTCCATTTTTCTTGTCTAAATCACACAAATCTAACCACACACTCAATTGATCCCAATTTTACCTTTAACTAAAAGCCCCAAATTGAAACCCTAAAACTCAAGACGACATCCAATGGCAAAACTCGATTAAAGCACGCAAGCTTAAAATAACCAACTCAGAAACATTCATGGCATTGAAACAAACAAAAATATGCAATTATATTTCAATGATGATGCATATATTGTCCAGATCGAAGAGGTTTTCAGAGTGACTTACCTTGACGAATATGAGATGATTCTGGGGGTGCTGAAGTAGAGTACCAATCTAAACGCGTTCCAAATCCCTTGAGGAAGCTTTTGAAACCCTTAGATCTTGTTGAAAACCACGAATTCTTTGAAAACGAATTTGAGATTTTGGATGAATTTTGGAGTTCTTGCAAGTATGCCTCTGGCCAGAATTCGTAACCCCTATTCGTGTGCCCTCTCTCCTCTACTTATAGGAATTGGATTAGGTCAGGAAAATAGTCCAAAAAGTCTTTGAATCCCATCTTGCCAATCTTAGGAAATTTGATTTTATTCTCCATTCAAAACCTTCTATATTTGCTTTATCTTATGCCAATCTTCTCCAATCAATTTGTCACGAAAATTGTATTATATTTTGCCATTAATATTGATTGGAATCAATTAAAATATCTCCCTTACCAAATATTTGATTTTTTATCTTGATTAAAACATTAAAAATGAAATAAAAATCATATTAAATCAAATAATAAGTTAAATTTCGTGGAAAATGATTTTGGGCATGCTAATGACTTGTGGACCAAGATTGCATCAAAAAACCATAGGCCCATTTGCAAAGTTTCTCAATTTGAACCTTCTTTTTCACATTTTGCCTCCAAAAATCACCCAACTTTGATCAATCATATCTCACTCAATTTTTAAGCTATGAGGGAGTTCTAACACTTTTTGGAAACCTCAAGAGGTCCTCTATAAGCCACTTTGGGATATATTTTTCATTTGGAGCTTTTATCTTGATCATATCCTCTTTGACAAAAACTGCTTTTGGAGGATGCCTGAAAATGACCTGAAATCTTTTGCATTGTATCTCTCAAATGAATCATTTCTAGCCCTGGCTTGTGAGAGACAAAGTTGTGGGGAATCCAATTTCCTTCAAAATAGTCTTTGAGTGGGGAATTTTTGATGTTCCATGTGAAAGTTATTCCCGGTCAAAGTTGGGTTGACTTTCTCCTAAGAAACCCTAATTTGAACCTTTTTTGTATTTGTTCATCTCTGAGTTTCTATTAGTGGAATCATGATCATTCTTTGATCAAATGATGGTTATGCACCTCTATACTTGATGTTTGACCAATGAGCATAGGTTTGAATCATGCTTTGATTGTAGTTGACTTTTAGGTTTGGATCAGTTGACTGTGGATCTTGGGATTGCTTGAGCAGGTAATCTTTGGAGTTGTGCCTTGACTTTTGCCATGGGACTGCATTAGATCACTATGAACCATGTGCCCTTGATTAAGAACCCTATCTTCTTGATTTCCCCTAAGAGAATCTCAAACCCTAGCCTTAGGAGGCTCTTGGCTAGGAGTGTTGTTTGGGTAGAACCCTGATCTTCTGAATCTTTGTATATGAAATGAATGGGGAAAATTTTGGGGTATGACACCTACTGGTTCAACAGGGTTGTTTAGAAGAGTTGAAGGGAGAGGCAACCATGAATGCTGCATTAACGGCAGCGGAGAAGACGACTATGATCGAGAAGGCACACATCGCAATTCTGTTGAGCCTTGGTGATAAGGTTCTACGACAGGTATCAAAGGAGACGACGACATCAGGGTTATGGGCGAAACTTGAAAGTTTGTATATGACCAAATCGCTGGTAAATCGACTCTACCTAAAGCAGGATTTGTATTCATTCAAGATGATTGAAGACAAAGTGTTGGCTGAGCAGTTGGATATGTTCAACAAGCTGATTCTTGATCTTGAAAATATTGATGTGAAGATCGATGATGAAGATCAAGCGCTGTTACTATTGTGCGCTTTGCCTCGATCACATGCTCAATTCAAAGAAAATCTCTTGTATGGAAGGGAGTCCCTAACCTTTGAAGAAGTTCAATCAGTCCTATATTCAAAGGACCTGAACGAACGAAAGGAGTATAAACCTTTGACTGTTGGTGAAGGTTTGGCTGTTAAAAGAAAACTCTTACGAAAGGATGGTAAGTTTGACAAGAAGAAGGGTAAAAGACAGTCGAAGTCCTACAGTGGCGAAGCATCTGGCATTCGATGCTATCATTGTAAGAAGGAAGGTCACACAAGAAAGGTGTGCCCTGAACGCCTGAAATATCATGGAGGTAAGGATAATGGCAACGCTTCCATTGTTCAATATGATTTCGAATCATCCGATGTTCTTGTGGTTTCAAGCAGTGACTCTAGGAAGGAGTGGATTATGGATTCAGGTTTCACTTGGCACATGACTCCAAAAAAAGACTTGTTCGAGGAATTATGTGATCAAAATGGTGGATCAGTATTGCTGGGAAACAACAAGGCTTGCAAGATTGCAGGTGTTGGATCTGTGAGGTTCAAGCTCCATGATGAGTCAATAAGGTTGTTGACTGAAGTCAGGTATGTTCCTGATTTGAAGAGAAATCTGCTTTCTCTTGGTGAACTCGACAAGAAAGGATATGTTTTCCAAGGAGAGAAAAGTATCTTAAAAGTCATGAAGGGGTCGAAGGAAGTCTTGAGAGGCGTGAAGAAACAAGACTTGTATACCCTTTAGGCTGAAGTTGTAAGTGGTTCGACAAATGTTGCATCCACGAAACCATTATCGAAGATAGAAATTTGGCACATAAGATTGGGCCATGTCAGTGAAAGGGGTCTGGTCGAATTAGGGAAACAAAATCTGCTTGGTGGAGACAAAGTCGAAAAGCTGAAGTTTTGTGAACCCTGTGTACTTGGAAAATCTTGTAGAGTGAAGTTCAACAAAGGCAAACAAAGAACACATGGACCCCTTGACTACATCCATGTTGATCTTTGGGGACCTGCAAGGTGTGCATCACATTATGGGGCGAGGTATTTCCTATCCATAGTAGATGATTATTCCAGAAAATTATGGGTATTCATCTGTCATACCCTAATTTTTGACCCCCCTGAGATGACATATCTTCAGGATTTTCATCAAGTCAAAGTAAGTACCCAGGGCAGTCTGGCATTCAATCGAGGGTGTTCAAAGACAAGAAAACTCAGGCAAAGGATCAATCAATAGAGGGATTAGTCTCTAATACAATCATAAGACTCAAAAGCCTCATTATTACACCTATGATTGATTAAGACACCCAGTCATCTAAGTACAGGATTACTCAGATCAACAGACTAGGGTTTGGAGCCTATCAAGGACTAAAATCAGGGATCACCTTTGGGAAACCCTAAAAAGCCCCAGGAAACCATTCAAAGACATTAATCATCTTCAAATAACTCTTATGACAAGATCCACTGGACATCATTGTCCTCTGGTCGACAATTAGGGTTTTTGACCTAATTCACCAAGATAGTTGACTTTTAATCAGGGCATGGATCCAAAACTCAAGACATGATTCAAGAATCTCTACTACCTCAATATAATCCATTTACATCATTCATTTGAGGAGAAGATCTTGTTTCTACACAAAAAGCCCAAAAAATTCACTTTGTCAGGAAAAGTCAACTGTGTGGGATCATCATTGACTTTTAAGGTTTTTGGTCAAAAAATGACTTTCAAAGATCAATATCATCAATATATGGATGTCAAAGTCATTTGACCAAAGAAATTCAAAGAAATTCATCAAGGAGCAAAAAGTCGGGAATTAGGGTTTTTGAGGGCATAGTGAGAACTCAAAATTTCACCTACACAACTCAAAAAACTCCCAACATGAAAGTTGTAGATCTTGCAAAATAAAACAACATCTCACATAAGAACTTTTTTCAAAAGATCAACCATTTAAGGGTTTTGAAAATTTTGAAGTTTTAGGTCATAAACACTTAGAAAATTTTCTAAGTGTTTTAACCTAGTTTTCATCCAACTTTGGGCTCATTTTTCACAAATTTCCCAAATGATTCTGAAGAAGAGATAAACTAATGATTTGAAGTAGATGTTTAGGGCTTTCCAAATTGTGTTCAACCTTCTCCAAATTCAATTTGAGCTAAGAGTTATGCTTGTTCAAAGTTGGCCTCATGAAGTAAAATTATAGGTCATGCATCATTTTTGAACTTTGAAATTTTGTGCACATGACCTCAATTATGGATGCTACACGACCCATAACATATCTGAAACAATGCCATGCATTCATTTTCACCATGCCATAAGGATTGAAGAAGATTCTAAAAACAAGAACATGTGATTATGTAATGATTACATTTGTGAATTTATGGCAAATTGATGAATCACCCAAGGAATCTTCTCACCAACCAATTAGAGCTCATTTCTGGCTCAGAATTGTCCCCTAAGATCAAGCAAAATCGAGGGCTAGGGGATTGATCAAATGGAATCAAAATTCTCATCATTGCATAAGAGATATTTGCAAACTTCCTTCATGCTTAAGAAACCAAACTTCTTTCATTAAGCAAGCTCACTCTTCTGCAACTATACTGAACCAATTGCCTATAAATAGAGGCCTCATTCTCATTCAAAAAATACACCAAAGCAACAGAATTCTTGCTTTCTCTTTTCTTTCTTCATACTTAGTTTTTTCAAAGGTCCTTTGGCAAGAAGACTCGGATTCTTCAAACCAAAGCTCTCTCTTTGAAAATAAGTATTCAAACACATTGAGGGAGGCATTTGGAGGTGATCCAAACCTCAAGAACAATGCTGGGCGTGGAGAATCATCATCTCCACCTCTCATTTGGAGCACTTGCAGTTGGAGGACCACAGAACAATTCAGGAGGTTTCAAGCCAAGCCAATCATCCAGGCACACTCCTCAGGTCATAGTGAAGCTAACCAGATGGCTGCAGCTCATCTGTAACTCCAAATTCAACAACCTCCATGTTCACTTGAAGCTGAAATCGAGGGAGGTCCTAGAGCAATTCAGGAGGATTCAAGCTCCAATAAGCATTCAGTTAGCATCAGTGAGTCTCAGGGAAGCTATTGAGATCATTCATTCAAGCCCAGGTGCTCTCTATCATCCTCACGACCTCCATTTTCAGAGGTAAGTTTCTGAACCTCACCTCTTTAATTTAAGCACTCTTTGTGATAAAGCTCGATTCTATCTTGTTCAGCATCATCAGAGGATTGAAAACCCTCTATCATCATTCATTTATCTTTCAGTATAGTCATTTAATTTGATTTTTAAAATTTAGGGTTCTTCACGATTTCTGGTAAATTAGTTAGATGTAGTTAATATAAATAGATATTAGTTACATATTTAGATTCGTGAGGAAATTTGGAGTGAAATTCATCTTTACATTATCACGTTTGGTTGAGAAACGAGTAAGTTCAGAAGTTCAAATTTGAAGAGCTTGAGGTTGAAGATGAAGATGGTGGGTGGCGCCATTTTTGGATTCTCAGGGGAGGGTTTAAAATATATTTAACTGAAAGCGTGTTTTAAACGAATACATCATTTGCCCTAGTGGCCTCACATGCACTCTTAGTCTCCTCATGCCTCAAGTCTGGGGTTCGAATCCCCCTCGCCCCAGACTTTTTATTCCTTTTATTTTTTTCATGATTTACACGTTTATCTGAAAATATAATGTGTTGGATGTGTATCACTATCACCATGCGCGCGCTGGCCCAGTGGTTTGGTTTTGGGTATGTGACCTAAAGGGCGTGAGTTCAAGCCTTGGTGGAGACATTCCTAATTTTTTATCACTTGTCACACCTATTTTCTTCACAACTTCACACAATTAATTCACCTATCAAATTAAATCATTTTCACTTCATTTTTCATACACCTATTATTTAATATATCTATTTTGTGAATAGTCAAAAAAATCATAAAAATATTATTTATTTCATGAATTTTAATTAGGTTTAAAATAGTATGTTTTTAAGTGTTTTCTTAAATACTTTAAATATATATTGTCACTTTATTTTAACCTAGTCACTTTGTAAATAATTTTATGATAAAACCCTAATTGTTTAGGTCTTAATTAGGTAAAAGATCTTTATTTTTACCTTAATTAAGTTGACTTTTGTCAATTTTCAAAACTGTTTTCAATCTCCGAATAAATCAAATGATTAGGGTTTTCAAACAACAAAACCCTGCATCATTCCAAATCATTTTTCAAATTGCTTTTACACCAGTACTGTAAAGTACTGGGCCTCTAATAGAGTGTAAGTCCCAAAAACCTTCTCTTCTTAGCTTGTTTTCAAAACTGTATTTTCAAAATCTTCTTTCTGTTTTCAAAACATTCTTCTGGTATTTGAAGGGCATTATTCCCGGTGAAACTCTTCAGATACCTATGTGACCTTTGTCCATCTTCACTTCTTCTGTTTTCAAAAACCATTAATTGTTTATCATATATATATTCAACTGTTATCAACAAAACAACAAAAATTACTGTTGAGGCTCTGTACATACTTCTTCAATGGCCTCCACTCCATCCAGGTTAGGCTTTACAAGCTTTCAATTTACAGTCTTTATTTAAATTACTGTCAAATATAAATTGTGCATATATTAGTTTAGAACTACGTTTGAGTATAAACCTTAGGACAGTTAAACTATATATATAGTATAGGAATATGGCCTAGGATTGAGAATGTCTTCCCGGTGAAGGCTCTTTCCTAATTAGAGATCTGTAGTTCAAACCCCCAAGATGAATTATTCCCGGTGAAACATCTTGGTAAAAACCTTAGAATCCAAATAATAGGACACATCCACCCAAAGAGGAATTATTCCCAGTGAAACCTCTTACCCATTTGCTTAGAGCCAAAATAAGTTCAAAACTACATAGCTTTCTCTTGTGCTATAACAAGGACCCTCGATTAGCCTCCTCTTGGGCTTTGTACAAGGACCCACAGGCTTCTTAAAAGCATTTCCAGCTTCCTCTTGAGCTTGTATACAAGGACCCATCAGGTTTCTTATAAACATAGGAACAGGTCTTTAGTCACCTTTTAGCCTACCCTGGTGAGTTTCTTCCAATTTAAACCAGACTTTAAACAAGCTAAGTTTGTCTCAATTTTGCATTGAGTACACCTTTTGGAATGAGAGACATGGACAGTCTCTATCACCCTTATCTTCATCAATCTTCCTTAGCAGAGTCTAGGATCTATGTTTATTTTCTCCTCAGCATGTGTCAGCCTTCATCTTGGGCTTTAAACAAGAAGTCTCCATTAGATAATCTTTCTGCCATTCATATTAACAAAATCCCTGGAAAGGGTTAGCTTCCACACATTCTTTCATTTTTAATATAAATCCCTGGAAAGGGTTAGCCTCCAAAGTCAATTATTAAATGTCAAAATAAATAAAGATTCATTTCTCTTAGGAGATAATTTCCCCAAAAGAGTCAAAACCCCTGGAAAGGGTCAGCCTCCAAAAAACATGATAAAGTCAGTCTTTTACCAAATAATTTCTCCAGCTGAGTCAAAATCCCTGGAAAGGGTTAGCTTCCAAAGAAAAACAGTCTTTCAATAAATAAAATCTCCTCAGTAGAGTCAAAACCAACAAAAATAGTTAGCCTCAACCTTGGGCTTCATACAAGGCACCCAAACAATAAAACTCCCCTGTCAAGAGTCAGCCTCAACCTTGGGCATTGTACAAGGCAGATAATAGAGTCTCCCCAGTGAGTTCTTCATCATTCAGTAGCCACAACCTTGGGCTTTGTACAAGGCAGATAAACCATACTTTCATGTGTCAAAGATTCCTAACACCTAGGATCTTTTCCCTATAGAGTCATCCATACTCAGTTTATTTAAAAGTCTGCCACAACCTTGGGCTTTGTACAAGGCAGAAAATAATGTTTTCCCTAGCTAGAGTCAGCCACAACCTTGGGCTTTGTACAAGGAACATAAAATAGAGTCATTCATTCAATTATCCTCAACAGTTAGCCACAACCTTGGGCTTTGTACAAGGCACATAAATAGAGTCTCCCTAAGTAGAGTCAGCCTCAATTCTGGGCTTTGTACAGAACACAAAAATACCCTGTAATTAATCCCCAATGGAGTCATCTCCCAGAGTCAATAATAATTAATAAATCAATCAAAAAAGCCTCAAGCTTGGGCCTCATACAATCCAGCTAAAGTCAAATCTTTTATACAGTAGATAGACATAGCTTATTTCTATAGAGAGATATTTTTACTACTCTACCACATTCAAACAAACAAACATTTCAATTTCAATTTTAATCAAGTCTCCCATTTAGGATTTTGAAAGGCATGAGCTGGCAGTAAAACCCAGACATGTGGTAACTTTCCCTAATTTGGATGAGCATCTTTCTTTCATTTAAGAGGCATTTGACTGGTATACTTGTACATACACAAGTAAGGTCCCCCTCTTGAATGAAATGAATTCAGTTATTCTGTCACTCTTTTAAATGTTTGTGGTAGAATAGTACTAATACTTCTCTGTAAAGATGATTTCATGTCTCTTTACTGTAAACAGAGATTTAATTCAAAGCTTCAACCTTGAGCTTTAAGCAAGGCACCAAAAATAAGTAATTTCCCTAGTTAGTTCCCCGAACTACATTAAGCTCTGACTTCCACTAGGGATATGTAGGCATGAGGTTCACAAGGAATCTCAGCGAGCTAATAAAATACCAAAAATAGTCAGTTTGTCTGTCTGTCTGTCTTTTAAAATCAATTCAATTCCTTCTCCTAATACAAAGGAGAAACTTTCCCAATCATTAGCAGCAAACACAATCACAATGACACAGAGAAGGTTCATGTAGAGTACTACAGATATGTAGGGTGTTTAAACACTTCCCTATGTATAACCGACCCCCCGGACTTCAGAATTTCTAGTCTAGGTGAAATCCCACACTTAGCAAACTCCTAGGGTTTAGTTGAGATCTTTTTTTCCCTTTCCTACTCGTAGGACAAATAAGAAAGTTCGTGTGATATCGTAGGAAGAACTGAAATAAAATTCATCCCACCACGGGCGCATTCTCCTTCCAAATTTCGCGTGAAGGGTTTAGCGTGCCGTCCTCCCAAGTGAAACGGGGAGGTAAAGAAAACGACCACCACATCATCCAGAAGACTAAGGATGCAACTTTTGAAAATTTCAAAAGTTGGAAGACTCTGGTCGAAAATCAGACTGGCAGGAAGGTCAAGAGGTTGAGAACCGATAATGGCCTTGAATTTTGCAATGAAGCGTTCGACAGTTTTTGTGCGGACTCTGGTATTGCAAGGCATAGAACTACTGCAGGTACTCCACAGCAAAATGGTTTGGCTGAAAGGTTTAATCGAACTATTTTGGAGAGAGTCAGATGCATGTTGACTAGTGCGGGGTTAAAGAAGGTGTTATGGGATGAGGCTATTTCGACAGCAACATATCTGATAAATAGATGTCCTTCAACAGCGTTAGATATGAAGACACCTGAAGAAGTTTGGTCGGGACATCCACCAGATCTCGACAAACTAGGATTATTTGGCTGCGTAGCCTATGCTCACATTAGGCAAGACAAGGTCGAACCTAGAGCTCTGAAATGCATGTTCATGGGATACCCTGAAGGATTCAAAACTTATAGGCTATGGTGCCTAGAGCCAGGTCACAGGAGGTGTATCACCAATCGAGATGTAGTTTTCAATGAAGCTGAAATGGCTTTCAAGAAAACTGATGATGATGGTCGAAGTGCAGAAGAGTTGGAACAGGTAGAGATTCCTATTGAGGTGGAGCATGTTGATACTGAATTGCATATCCCTGATGAAGTCGAAGAAGAAACAGAAGATGCTGAGGAAATTGAGGAAACTGTCGATGACTACCTATTGTCAAGAGATAGGTCGAGAAGAGCCATCAAGCCACCCCAAAGACTTGGATATGCAGAGCTTATAACTTATGCCTTAATCTCTGCAAGTGAGGTTCTAGACGAAGAACCTAGAGACTACAAGGAAGTTATGAGGAGTCGAAATAAAACTAAATGGCTGAAGGCCATGCATGATGAGATGAAATCTCTTCATGATAATCATACTTGGGAACTTATCAAGAAACCTGTTGGGGCAAGGTTAATCAGCTGTAAATGGATTTTCAAAGTTAAGGAAGGAATCAAAGGAGTGACGTCGAAAAGATACAAGGCAAGGTTAGTTGCAAGGGGTTTCACTCAGAAAGAAGGTGTCGACTTCAATGATGTGTTTTCTCCTGTTGTGAAGCATAGGTCCATTCGAATGTTGCTTTCCATGGTGGCACAGTTTGACCTTGAACTGGAACAGATGGATGTGAAGACTGCGTTCTTGTATGGTGATATAGATGAAACAATCCTGATGAGGCAACGTGAAGGGTATGTCGAAAAGGGGAAGGAAGAATATGTGCTCAAACTGAAGAGATCTTTATATGGGCCGGAACAATCTCCTCGACAGTGGAATAGGAGATTCGACAAGTTCATGGCACGCATAAGTTTCATTAGAAGTCAGTTCGACCACTGTGTTTACTTTCGATTTCGACCTGGTAATTCATTTGTTATTTTGTTGCTTTATATGGATGATATTCTTATAGCAAGCAACAATGTCAAAGATGTGGTGAGGGTGAAGGCTGAACTCAATAAGGAGTTCGATATGAAGGATCTGGGAGCTACTTCCAGGATTCTTGGAATTGACATTCGAAGAGATAGAAAGAAGTCGAAGTTATGCTTATCTCAAGAGGCATATCTACGGAAGATTCTCGAAAAGTTTGGAATGTCGAATTCGAAGCCAGTTGTGACTCCAACAAACCCTCAATTCAAGTTGAGTATTGATCAGTGTCCCAGTACTGATGTCGAAAGAGCCTATATGAATAGCATCCCTGTGGTGTCGTTTTCTTTACCTCCCCGTTTCACTTGGGAGGACGGCACGCTAGACCCTTCACGCGAAATTTGGAAAGAGAATGCGCCCGTGGCGGGATGAATTTTGTTTCAGTTCTTCCTACGATATCACACGAACTTTTTAATTATCCTAACGAGTAGGAGATGGGAAAAAGATCTCAAATAATCCCTAGGAGTTTGCTAAGTGTGGGGATTCGCCTAGACTAGAAATTCTGGAGTCCGGGGGGTCGGTTATACATAGGGAAGAGTTTAAGCACCCTACATATCCGTAGTACTCTACGGGAACTTTCTATGTGTCATTGTGATTGTGTTTACTGCTAATGATTGGGAAAGTTTCTCCTCTGTGTTAGGAGAAGGAATTAAATTGATTTAAAAAGAAGACAGACAGACTGACTATTTTTGGTATTTTATTAGCTCGCTGAGATTCCTTGTGAACCTCATGCCTACATATCCCTAATGGAAGTCAGAGCTTAATGTAGTTCGGGGAACTAATTAGGGAAATTAAAAATATTTTTTGGTGCCTTGCTTGAAGCTCAAGGTTGAAGCTTTGAATTAAATCTCTGTTTACAGTAAAGAGACATGAAGTCATCTTTATAGAGAGGTATTTCTACTATTCCACCACAAACATTTTAAAGTGACAGAAAAGTTGAATTCATTTCATTAAGATAGGGACCTTACTTGTATGTTTGCAAGTATGTCAGTCGTGTTCTCTTAAATGAAAGAAGGATTCTCATCCAAATTAGGGAAAGTGTACAAGTCTGGGTTTGTTTGCCTCAGAGCATGCCTTTCAGAGTCCTAAATGGGAGAATGTTTGAAATTGAAATTGAAATTGAAATATTGAAATGTTTGTTTGAATGTGGTGAGATAGGAGAAAGATCTCTTTATAGAGATAAGCTATGTCTATCTATTGTTTGAAAGATTTGATTTTTTAGCTGGCTTGTATGAGGCCCAAGCTTGAGGCTTTTTGATTATTTTTATTGACTCTGGGAGATAACTCCACTGGGGATTAACTACAGGGAATTTGTGTTTTGTACAAAGCCCAGAATTGAGGCTGACTCTAGTTGGAGAGTATTTATTTGGTGGATTTTATTTGGTGTTCTGTACAAAGCCCAGAATTGTGGCTGACTCTACTTAGGGAGACTCTATTTTTGTGCCTTGTATGAAGCCCAAGGTTGTGGCTAACTGCTGAGGGAACTGAATTTTTGAAGACTATGGATGACTCTATTTTGTGCCTTGTACAAAGCCCAAGGTTGTGGCTGACTCTTAACTGAGGAAATCATTAATTTATGCCTTGTATGAAGCCCAAGGTTGTGGCTACTCTGGCTAGGGAAAACATTATTTTCTGCCTTGTACAAAGCCCAAGGTTGTGGCGGAATCTTAAAGAAACTGAGTATGGAGGACTCTATGGGGAAAAGATCCTTGAGATTAGGAATCTTTGACACAGGAAATGTGGTTTTATCTGCCTTGTACAAAGCCCAAGGTTGTGGCTACTTACTGATGAAGGACTCACTGGGGGAGTTTTACTCTATTGGAGAATTTATCTATTGAAGGACTGATTTTTTGGAAGCTAACCCTTTCTAGGGATTTTTGGCTTAGCTGGGGAAATTATCTTTTGAAAGAATGAATTTTTGGAGGCTGACCCTTTCCAGGGATTTCTGTTAAAATGAAGGAATGTGTGGAGGCTAACCCTTTCCAGGGGTTTTTATTAATGGCAGAAAGATTATCTAATTGAGACTTCTTGTTTAAAGCCCAAGATTAAGGCTGACTCTTGCTGAGGATAAGCAAATATGGATCCTAGACTCTGCAAAGGAAGATTGATGAAGATAAGGGTGACAGAGACTGTCCATGTCTCTCATTCCAAAATGTGTGCTCAAAATGAGATTGAGACATTCTTAGCTTGTTTAAAGTCTGGTTTAAAGTGGAAGAAACTCACCAGGATAGGCTAAAAGGTAACTAAAGACCTGTTCCTATGTTTATAAGAAACCTGATGGGTCCTTGTATACAAGCTCAAGAGGAAGCTGGGAATGCTTTTAAGAAGCCTGTGGGTCCTTGTACAAAGCCCAAGAGGAGGCTAATCGAGGGTCATCGAGGGTCCTTGTTTTAGCACAAGAGGAAGCTATGTGGTTTTGAACTTATTTTGGCTCTAAGCAAATGGGTAAGAGGTTTCACCGGGAATAATTCCTCTTTGGGTGGATGTGTCCTATTTTGGGTTCTAAGGCTTTTTTTAAGATGTTTCACCGGGAATAATTCATCTTGAGGGTTTGAACTACAGATCTCTAATTAGGAAAGAGCCTTCACCGGGAAGACATTCTCAATCCTAGGCCATATTCCTATAATATATATATATATATATATAGTTTAACTGTCCTAGGGTTTACACTCAGACGTAGTTTTAATATATAAACAGTTCTATATTTGACAGTAATTTAAATAAAGACTGTAAATGGAAAGCTTGTAAAGCCTAACCTGGATGGAGTGGAGGCCTTTGAAGATGTATGTACAAAGCCTTACCAGCAATTTTATTGATAACAGTTGAATATTTATAATAAACAGTTAAAGGTTTTTGAAAACAGAAGAAGTGAAGATGGACAAAGATCACATAGGTATCTGAAGAGTTTCACCGGGAATAATGCCCTTCAAATACCTGAAGAATGTTTTGAAAACAGAAAGAGGATTTTGTAAATACAATTTTTGAAAACAACCTAAGAAAAGAAAAAGGTGCTGGGACTTACACTCTATTAGAGGCCCATTGAAAATGATTTACTGTTTATAAAAAAAATAATTGAAAATGAAATGATACAGGGTTTTGTTGTCTGAAAGCCTTGATCGTCTGTTTAATCGGAGAATTGAAAAACAATTTTGGAAATTGACAAAAGTCAACCTAATTAAGGTAAAGACAAAATCCATACCTAATTAAGACCTAAATGATTAGGGTTTTATCATAAAATTATTCACAAAAATGATTAGGTTTAAAATCAAATGAAAATGTTTATTTAAAAGTATTTAGAAATACTTAAAAATATACCATTTTAAATCTAATAAAAATACATGAAATAAATAATATTTTTGTGATTTTTTTGATTATTCATAAAATAGACATATTAAATGATCAGTGTATGAAAAATGAAGAAAAAATAATTTAATTTGATAAGTGAAATAATTATGTGAAGTTGTAAATAAAATAGAAGAAAAATAGTAGTAAAAAATATGGTTTGGTCTCACCAAGGGTTGAACTCACGCCCTCTTGGTTATCCAACAAAACAATTACCAACTGAGCCACGCGCGTGGACTGATTATCAGAGGTGCCCATGTGATTATATGTGAAAGCAAAGCATAAAAATGATTTGAAAAAAAATTAAATGGACAAAAGGTCTGAGGGGGGGATCGAACCCCAGACCTAAGGCATGGCAAGAGTTTGGACGCGCGCTGTAACCATTGGGACACTACGATGAATTCGTAGGTTAAACACAAACCATTCAAAATATAATAAACTAAAACCTAGGAAATTTGAAAAATGGCGCCACCATCTTCATCTTCAACCTCGAGCTTTTGAATTTCTGGAAATCGTATCTCTGTCAATTCTCAACCAAATCCAAAGATGTAAAGATGGATTTTGCTCGTTTTTGGACGAGGATCATGATGGTATCCTTTAATTTCATTTATTCTGAGTGTAACTTAAAATTCGCAAGCATGAACACTAAGAACCCTAAAACTGAAATTAAACATGAAATACTCTATATGCATGATTTGATGCAATTGATTGAGGGTTAATGATCTATGAAGGTGCAGAAACCAACTGGTAACTTCATTTTAGATTTATCATGCGTAAATTATAGAGTTTGAAGCTTTTGAAACTTACCTTAAAAATGGAGATCTGGCTCTGATCAAAGTGTGCTGCCGAGTTGTTGCAACGATCCAGATAGCTTCAGTGATCCTCCTGGAAGGTGTTGAGATGCTTAACTTGGATTGAAAGTGCCCAGAACCTCTTGCTCGACCCCAACTGCAACAGCTCCAAATGAGAGGTGAAGATGATGATTCTCCACGTACAGAAGTATTTCAGAGGTTTGGATCACCTCTATATACCTCCCTTAATGTGTTTGAATACTTAATTCCAAAGGAAGAGCTTTGGTTTGAAGAATCCGAGTCTTCTTGCCAAAGAACCTTTGAAAAACGTAAGTATGAAGAAAGAAGAGAGAAAGCAAGAATTATGTTGCTTTGGTGTGTTTCATTACTGAGGTATGCTCCCTTATTTATAGGCAAAGAGTCTAGTATGTTTGCAGAGAGTGAGCTTGCTTAATGAGGTTGATTTGGTTTTTTGGCTATGAAGGAATTCAAAGAAATATCCAAAATGCAATGATGACAATTTGATTCCTCTTGATCCCAAGCCCTAGCCCTCGATTTAATATGATCTTTAGGGACTATTTCTGATGCAGAGAAGCCTCCAATTGGCTTAGGAGAAGATTCCTTGATGATTCACCAATATTCCATTTTGTAATGATTACTTAATCACATGGCATTGAATTCTTGCAACTTGTCCAAAAATGATGCAATAATGTATTTGATTCCTCTAAATCCCTTCTGATATATCATGTACAAGAATGCATCAATTGGTATAGGCATTGGTACAAAGTTTGCAAAGTTCAAATTTGGTCATGACCCATAATTTCACTTCAAATGCCCTAACTTTGATCAACCATATCTCTTAGCTCATAATGAATTTGAAGATGGTTGAATATAATTTGAAAAGCCCTTGATATGTACTTCAATTAATTAGTTTGGTGTTTGCCCAAAATCCTTAGGGAAATTAGTGAAAAAGTCCCATAAAGTTTGAAGAAAAACTAGGGTTTTCTTGCAAGTTTTGTGAAGGCAGTCACTTTGAAGCTCCATATCTCTTCAATGGTTGATTTTTAGCCAAAAAATTATATGTGACAAAGTTGTTCATTGGATCAAAATCTACAACTTTCATGTTGGAAGTTTTTTTCAGTTTGTAGGTGAAATTTTGAGATATTCCCTTCCAAAGTTTGGTAAAAACCACTTGAAAACACTTAAAAAAATTTCTAAGTATGAAAAGTCAAACTTTGACTTTTTGATTCTTGATTGATTTTTCTTGATTTTTCTTGATCAAATGACTTTAAATATCATATATTGATGATTTAAAACTTCAAAAGTCATGGTTGACCAAAATTTCCAAAAGGTCCAAGGTGATCTTGTACAGTTGACTTTTTCAAGTGAATCGCGTTTCGGGAGATTTCAAGTGAATTAAGCTATCCTCATCAAATGAATGATATGAATGGATCATATTGAGTTGTTGGAGGATATTGAGCTATGATTTGAGTTGTGGTACCATGTCCTGATTAAAAGTCAACTATCTTGGTGAATTAGGTCAAAAACCCTAATTGTCGACCAGATGAAATTGATGGCTGTAGATCTTGAATTGAAGTGTAATGCCTATTGTCACATGAGCTATTTGAAGATGATTGATCCCTTTGAGTGATGCCCTGGAGCTTTCTAGGGTTTCCCAAATGCGATCCCTGATTTTAGTCCTTGATGGGGCTCAAAACCCTAGACTGGTGAAGGAAGCAAAATTTGGGTCCAGGTGATGGGTGTCTAATCAATCATAGGTGAATAGAATGAAGTTTTTGAGTCCTATGTTTGTGTTGGAGACCATATCTTTTATTGATTGATCCTTTGCTTGAGCTCTTTTGTTTCTGAACACCCTCGATTAAACACCAGATGAATAAGTGACTGTTCTGAGTATCTGTTTTGATTCTGATGAAAAGCCTGAACATCTCAGGGGGGTCAAAATTAGGGTATGACAATCCCATATGCTAATATAGTTGATTCTTTGATGTATGTTATGGTCTGTACTAGACCCGACATAGCATATGCAGTAAGTCTTGTAAGCAGGTACATGGCGAACCCTGGAAAGGCTCACTGGCAAGCATTGAAGTGGATTTTAAGGTACATAAATGGGTCTCTGAATAGAGTCCTAATTTATGGTGGAGCCTTGGGTGAAGATAGTAAAGCAGTAATAGAAGGATATGTCGACTCTGATTATGCAGGTTGTATGGATTCCAGAAAATCTATTTCTAGATATGTTTTCACTATGTTTGGCACTGCAATTAGTTGGAAAGCAACACTTCAGAAGGTTTTTTCTCTATCAACCACTGAAGCGGAGTATATTGCCCTAACTGAAGCTGTGAAAGAAGCATTGTGGCTTGAAGGTTTTGCAAAGGAGCTGAAACTTCAAGGTCGAGGTATCACTGTTAAATACGATAGTCAGAGTGCAATACACCTGTCAAAGAATTCAGCCTATCATGAGCGAACTAAGCACATTGATGTGAGGCTGCATTTCGTCAGAGGAGTAATCGAGCGTGGAGAAGTCCAAGTGCTAAAGGTTTCGACTGAAGACAATGTTACTGATATGATCACCAAGACATTGCCGAGTTGCAAGTTTTTCCACTGTATGCAGTTGATAAAGCTGCATGAAGAAAGCTAGTTTGTTCCCTTGACGTTGTAGAGTTAGGTCCAAGGTGGAGATTTGTGAGATATTGGATCGAACTCTAGTATGGTCGAAGGGTAGCTTCTTGGTTCGACAGGATTAAGCATGAAGTCGAAGGTTGTTCACATGCTTGTGTCAAAGATGCTAGGGTTGTTAGCATGTTAAATTAGGTTTTAGTGTTTAAACCCTAATTTGTTAAGTTAGCTTGTTTATTGTGTTGGCTTGTGTAATGGGCCTTGTGGAAAAATCCCATTAGTTAGTATGTTAGGTTTTATTATAAATAGGGCTAAATTACCTCTAGGGTACTTTAACATATTTAAATGTAACAACTTGGTCCTTTATGTTATTTTTGCTTCATAATGGTCCTTTAAGTTACCTAACACTGTCAACGTTGCCCTTGGTCAAAGGTTCCTTCCCAAAAATGATGATTTGTCACTAACGGTGCTGAGCTGTACGTTAACGTATGCTGACTATGAATATATCTTATTGTTTCTTTAATTTATGAAAAAAAATTCCTACAAATTGTGAACCCTAACCTTACTGGGTTTATATTTCAATCTCATTCCCAAATTCGTGAACCCAAATTTTTCTCCTCTCCGTCAATGGCCCAATTCGGTAGCAGCGCAATAAATCGTAAAGCTGAGAACTCAATTTCGTTAATATCGAGTGTGTCTCAATCTGGAATTGAACCGTTATGTTTGTGTGGATCCAAAGCAGCGATAAGACCAGTTAAGACGAAAGGAAGAAACTTGGGGAAGCTATTTTGGGGATGCAGATACTTTAAGGTATGTATGTTGTGATTAGGTTGGATATGATATTTGATTCTTATGTGTCTGAGCTGGGTTTACTCTTGTTGATTTTGTTAACAGAGTGAAGATGATAATCCTGGTTGCAATTTTTTTCAGTGGTATGAAAATCAACATAGTGATGAAGGCAAACAAGAGATACAACACACTGCATTATCAAGGTGTTCTAAATGTGACGAAAAGGATTTACAACTCAAGATGCTTAGGAGGGATGACAACTACAACAAGGATATCATGAAGAACATTTTGAAGATGATGAAGATGCTATTTTATGTCATAATCTGTTTAGTTTTGATTGTTGTAGTGTTTATTTGTATGTTGTTTAAGGAGTGGTGATCATAGTTAATGTTAATGTTATGGTTGTAACACATAGTTTTTGGCCCCTTGATGTAATATTTGATGACAATTCGAGTTTAATGACATCTTCTTGATCTGTGTTGCATATTCCAGTTTTGATACTGCAATTTACTACTTAGTGCAATGTACAAATGAAGGACCTGGTTGTTACAATATAAGAATAAGTAAGACATAGTTGTTACAATTTAAAATCTTAAAGGATCAGTTTGTTACAATTTAAAATCTTAAAGGATCAGTTTGTTACAATTTAAAACGTGACTGATATACATTGTTATACACAAACTAGTTTATAACAATGTTATACACAAACCAGAATTAGATAGTAAATCAATAAATAACCAAAACATTGCATATTCAATTAATCAAAACATTGTCAGTTGGTATTAAACACTTCATAACAGAATTACATAGTAGATAGCTGAGTACTTAACTAATCAAAATTAGATAATCAAAACCAATCAAAACATTAGATCCCAAAATAATCAAAACATTAGATCCCAAAAAACACTAAACAAGGTTACATCCTATTTAGATTTTCTTTTATAAGGCATCTTGGGTCTCTGACTTATTGGTGGCTGAAATGCTGCTGTTGGTCCTTGTCCTTGTCTAGCCCTCCTCATGGCAAGTAGTTGAGCAACTGTGATTGAATGGCATGTTTGAACTCCTTGTTTTTGGGTCACTGCTGATTGCCTTGTTTGAACTCTACTTGTTGGTTGGCTTTGGATGGTGACATTTTGAGACTGCCTTGTTTGAACTCTATTTGTAGGTTGAGACTGGGCAGTTGTGGGAGTTTGGGTGGGAACAGTGGTGGTACTTTGAGATTGGGCAGTTGTGGGTGTTTGAGATTAGACAGTTGTGGGAGTTTGGGTGGGGACAGTGGTGGTACTTTGAGATTGTGTAGTGGTTGCATTGTTGGACTGTCTTGGTGCAGATGGACATGATGATTTGTTATGTCCAAATAGACTACATGCTGAGCATTTATTTGGAAATCCCTTTCTGGAAACAGTTGTAGTATCCTTCTTCTTTTCATCAGCATCTTTATTTCTTCTCTTTTTTGGCCTCCTAGGTGCCCTTCTGGATGGGGGAGGAAGAATGTCTGGATATGGTGTCAATTCCCACAAGTTCTCCCCATTTGTTGGATATATCAAAGGTGCATAGCAAGCTTGGTATGTCTCCTTCCTAAACCAGGAAGGAATGTACTCAGTAGGATCTTCAGATCTATTGAGGATGCAAGACAATGCATAGTGGCATGGAATCCCAGTCAACATCCAACTCCTACAAGAGCACTCAAACTTATTGAGGTCAACTGTGAATTTTTCCCCAGTCACACTAGTATGCCTCAATTCATAAATCATGTTGCCTGATAACCTAAAAAAATGAGGATTATATGAGTATAGTGTTTCAGAATTAATGTCATTTATGAAGTGTCATTTGAATTACCTTGCTATAAAAAACCTTGAGAATTCTTGCCTTCTTTCTAGAACTTTCTTAATTCTTAGTAGTACAGACTCACCATACTCTTTAATCTTGGCTCTATTAGTTGCCCATCTATCCATGAGGTACCTTCTGATCTCCTCCATCATTGTTACAATTGGTTTTTGTCTTGGTCCAATAATAATACTATTAAAAGTTTCAGACATATTGTTAACCAACACATCACTTTTAGTTGTATATTTGAATTGTGATTTACTCCAAAATCTAGGAGGAATCTTCAACAAATGCTTGTATGCTTCCTCATTAACCTTTCTCATCTCCCTCATTTCCCTTTCCCATGCTTGGGGATAGGTTGCCTTTGCTGCCCTCCATATTAATTCCTTCAATTGCTTTCCTGGAAACCTTTTTCTAAAGTTGCTATATAGATGTCTAACATAGAATCTCTAGTCAACTCCAGGCAATAACTCCTCTATTGCAGGTAACAGTCCCTAATCATGTAATGAACAAACAGTGTTACACTTTGAAAGGATTTAATATGTTACATTTTTAAAACACAAAGGATTGAATTTTTACAAAGCAAAAAAAGTTAAGACAATAATGTTACCTTCTGCTGATCTGAAATGAAAGTAAATTTCTTACATATTTCTGGTCATCCCAAGTCTCTAACTAGCAGGTCAAAGAACCATGCCCAAGAATCCTTTGTCTCAGCTTCAACTACAGCCATTGCAATGGGCAACATTTGATCATTGGGGTCTCTCTCAACTGCTGCAAGAATCTGCCCACCACAGCTGCCCTTGAGAAAACATCCATCTATTCCTATTATTGGTCTACAAACTTGGAAACTTTTCTTGCAAGCTTCAAGGCACATATAAAGTCTATGGAAACTTGGTAGTAATGGTCTGCTAAGATAATCTTCTGGTTGTTGTTCAATTTCAGTAGGATCCACATCAGTTGCTTGGACATTGATCTTGATGGTGCTGTTTGGGTTAGATCTCAATAGCTCATGTGTATAGTCATTTAGTCTTCTGTATTGTTCCTTGAAAGACCCTTCAACCATATCTAATGCTGCCTTTCTTGCCCTGTAAGCTTTCATCCTATTCATTCCAGCATTCCATTTTTCATGTACTTTGTCACAAATAGAAGTCAGTTTTACATTGGGGTTAATTCTAACTGTTGAATACAACTTCTTCCCTAGCCAGTTTGTATTAAACATCCTAACATTATACTCTCAACTACAAGTGTGATTATCTTTTAATGTTCTTAATTGCCAAGTATCCTCATGTGGCAATTTAGAACACAAAGCCACCCATCCACAACCTTCCTTGCAACCGACTCGGACCCTAGTCTTATCATTCTTCAGGTATCTTAAATCCCTACCATTGTGAACAGCATAACTTGACAAAACTTCCTTGAACTCTTCCCTTGTTCAAAACAAGCTTCCTAACACCCACTTATAGTCATTGAACTTCTTAGGAGGAACAAATGATGGATACTTTACCTTCCCAGTCTCATCTGAATAATCACTACTCATGTCATCCTCACTTATTAGCTCTTCAGTTTGATAGTCAGAATCTGACAAACCATGACATACCTTCCTACCTATGCTCCTTTTTTTAAATCCAAAATCAAGAACATCTTCCTCACTTGATGTTTCTACACCATATGCATTTAATCCTTCATCCACTTGTTTTTTCTTTGGTCTTCCCTTTGTTCCCTTATTTGAGCTTCCTGAACTTGCCTTTTTTGGAGTTCCACTACCACCTTTTTTTCTTTGGTCTTCCATTAGTCCTCTTCCTTTTTTTAGATGTCTCCTCTGGCAGTAGTTCATCAAGAGGTTGATCATTTTGGCCAGCTATGAACCCTTCTCCAACTAACAATTCTCCAAATCCATCATTTAAAATCTCATCAGCTGAGTCATAAAACCCTTCTATTATGTCCCTATCAGTTACTTCACCTACTTCAGTTTCAGGTTAGGCCTCATTTGTTTCAGGTTGGGCCTCATTTGTTTCAGGTGGGACCTCAGTTGTTTCAGGTTGGGCCTCATTTGTTTCAGGTGGGACCTCAGTTGTTTCAGTTACAACCACTTCTTCTTGGACCTCATTTGTTTCAGGTTGGGCCCCTATTGGTTCAATTTCAGGTTGGGCCTCAATTGGTTCACTTTCAGTTTCAGGCTGGGGTCCAGGTAGGGTAACTTGTATGTCAGGTTGGGATATAGGGTGAACAATGTATATATCAACTTTTCCATTTGTCTTAGACCATTTCAATGCTTCTATAGCACCAAAGTCATCTTCTAACGCCTTCAATGTTCCAGCAAAGTCGTACTAAATTTCAAGCACCCCTGGATATCTCATCTCATTAACAACCCCCAAAATCTCAAAGTAACTTCATTTATCACCATCACATTTCCAGTTCGACACTTCCCCTTGTTCATACTTATCACCAACGAAAAATCCCCCATGATGGAAATCAACATAAAACTCATCCATGTCCAGATTGACCTAAGAACATCAAAAACACACACACCCAACAACCTAATGAGTATCAAACCCTAACATTGCTAACGTTAACAACACACACACCCAACAACCTAATGAGTATCAAACCCTAACATTGCTATTATCAACGACAGACACACATTCAGCAACAATCAGTTTAGAATATGGGATACATACCTCAGCAATGCTCTTACGTCACCTTCAGCTCCGTCATCGTCTATGAGCACCTTCGCCTTCTGCTTGACCTTCTACTTTCTTCACCTTCTGCGTGACCTTCTAATTTCTTCACCTTCTGACCTTCTATTTTAGAAGTGGAACGTAAAAGAATGACTTTTAAACATAAAAGAATAGTCAGCATATAGGAGTGGACACATAGGACTGGACACATCGGCAACTTAATGGACACATCATCTTTTTTTTAACATGACATTTGACCAAGTCCAACGTTGAGGATGTTAGGTAACTTAAAGGACCATTATGAAGCAAAAATAACATAAAGGACCAAGTTGTTACATTTAAATAAGTTAAAGGACCCTAGAGGTAATTTAGCCTATAAATAGCACACTAGTCTCTCATCATTGCTAAGCTGCAAATTCTAATTTAGGGTGAGAGAGGTTATTTGTTATTCTTCTAAACTTGTAATCTTGTTTTAAGAGAAAGTAAAAGAATAGCAGTTATAACCAATTCTTGTGTTCTTCTTCTTATTTGTTCTTTATTCTTCCCTTGCATTATACTTTGTTCTTGGCATCGAATTCACAACAATCCATCTTCCCTTTAGTTACCTACTCTCGAAGATAAAAGAACCTCATTTTGATGTGTTTGCTTCTACCATGTGCTATCTAGGGGTGTTCGCGGTGCGGTTTGGGCGGTTTTGACGCTAAAAATCATCCGAACCGCAAGAGAGAAAAAATGTGCGGTTTGCTTTGGTTCAGTTGGCTTTTAAACATAAAACCAAACCAAATCAAACCAAGTTAATGCGGTTAGGATTGGTTCGGTTGGTTCGGTTTTTTATAAAAAAACGTATTGACCCATAAATATACATATAATAATTATAATTTTGTGTTTTATCATTCATACATTTTGATAAATAAACTTATAATTGTCGAAATAAGTTTAAAATTTGATACATAAAATTGCGTCTTACAAGTTTATCTTAAGTATGAAGAATTATATATATGAAATTGAATTCTAAAATAAATATCATATAAAGAATACAATAAAATATATATTGTCAAGTATTTATAAATGAATAATTGTTGTTATAATTTTTGTTTTTTGTTGATATGTAAATTAAAATAAATGTCTTATAAAGAATATAATAAAATATACACACAATACTTGTTGATTTCTCTAAAGAATTAAAGAAATATATATTGGTTAGTAAGATTTTGTAACATAATGGGGTTTGGTTTGGTTTGGTTCGGTTTTAAAATACAAACCGCAAACCAAACCGAACCACGTGGTTTTGTTAGAAAATGGTCCAAACACATCCGAACCAAATGTGGTTTTTTGCGGTTTAGATTTGGTTTGGTTCGATTTTGCGATTTTTTGTTGGGCCGGTTTGGTTTTGAACACCCCTAGTGCTATCGGGTTCTTTTCCATATTGATAGCTGACATGCTATCGATCTTCATGGTATTTGCTCCATGATTTTTCTCTGTAATCTCTTCGACCAGATTCACCATCCATGTTGCTTGACATTCACGAAGGGAAGCAACTATGTACTCTGCTTCACATGATGATAGTGTCACTACTAGTTCTTTTCTCGAACTCTAAGAAATTGGTGCACCACATAACATAAACACATAACTAGCTTTGGATTTTCGATCTTCGGCATCTCTACACCAACTTGTGTCGGTGTAATCCACTACCTGAGAGTTCCTTTCAGATACCTTAGTATCCTCTTCGTTGTTCCTAGATGTAATACCTTTGGCTTATGCATGAATATACTAACCATACCCACATTGTATGGTAAGTCAAACCTTGTATGACAAAGGTACCTTAATGACCCAATGAGTCTTCTGTACCGGGTTGGTTCGACATCATCTTCATATGATTCTTTAGACAGTTTCAGTCTTGGTTATGTAGGTGTTGATGTCGAGTTACATTCTTCCATCTTAAATCTCTTGAGAATTTCACTTGCATATCTTCTTCGATGCATCATCAAGCCTCTACTACTCTTGTAGAATTCGATGCTAAGGAAATATGAAATGTCGTTCAGATCATACATTTCGAATTCCTTGCTAAGATCACCTTTGAAGTCTTCGGCCTCTTTCTTGCAGCTACCTATTATCAACAAGTCATCGATATAGAGACATAGTATAAGCAATTCACTCTTGCTCCATCTTACTCATACACCATGCTCAGTTGTTCAATTAAAAAATTCCTACTCCCTTAGGAACCTGTCAATCTTCTTATTCCTAGCTCTTGGAGGTTGCTTAAGTCCATACAGAGATTTATGTAAGATGTATATCTTTCTCTCTTCGCCATGTGTCACAAACCCAACTGGTTGAGCAACATAAACTTCTTCGTTTAAAGGTCCATTAGGGAATGCACATTTAACATGCATCTGACACATGTGCCAATTGTTCATGTTCTCCAAACCAACAAGCAACCTGATTATTTCGATGGATGAAAAAATGTTGCACACAAATTCGACTATTGTTGAAATCTGCAACTTAGTCGATAATACGCTTAACACAAAAAATTACATATTTATCTATTCTTTTCAACATTGTTAAATTTTTTTACCATGGAAGTGGTATTACTATTGATATCAAGATTTAATGGTTTTATCGTGCTTTTACTATGCTTTAATGAAGTAGTAATCAATACATGAAAGCTGATTTTTAGTGCTATATAAGTTGTCATTATAATCATTATGACATCTAATAAAATAGTGACTCAAAGAAAATAACATTTTTTGATATGAAGAGTTGATGAGTTAGGAAGTCATAGAGGAAGAAATGTAACACCAACACTTTAGATAAAAAAAAGATGTGTAAATGTTGCACACATGCATTAATCTTTGTGAATACTTTTAATTTATTCAATTTTTAAAATTATTATCAGAGTCGTCATGCCATTATTGATATCATGTTTGAGTGGTTGTGCTTCATAAGAAAAACTCTTCATGCCATCGTTAAATCCATGAATAACACTTTCACAAGCTCTATAAGCAATGTAAGTATATGTCTATGAGGATTGTAAGGAAATGCATAGGAAAGACATACAAAAGTTTTAAGATGGATAAGGAAAAGGGAATGTGGCTAATATTAACAAGGAAAGGTCATTAGTAAAATGGTTGGTGGTTCTAAGTTTTCTAAGTAATGTATATCAAATAGTTTTCTAAGCTTCTAACTAGCTGCTTTTTTTTTTCTTGAAAGTTTCCTTAATGAAAGGGGCTGAGAAATCTGAGAGGATTCAATATATTACAGGTGAGCATTGGTTTTTGCATAATAATTAATTTTTTAAGTTGTTTAATCTCCAAAATAATAAATTACTTTGATGTGTATTTTATTTTAATTTTAGTTTTTATGTACACATTGAATTGAATTGAATGATGACTATTAATAGAGAGTGTTCGATCATACATTTGTTTAAAATATATTTTATTTGTATAATATTTATCTAGTATTTATAATAAAATCAATTTTAAAATAATATTTCTTATAAAAACCCTCAAATTAATTGTTAAAAAATGTTAAACTCTGGTTATTTAATCTTGTTTAGGCTTTATATTAATTGTTAATAAATTAAAAATATTTGTAATATGTATATATTTTTTTTTTTTTTGCAAAAGTATTTTCCTTAATACAATGTTTACATTACTCCATAAGTTCTGTAAGAATTAGAAAAAATTTAAATTATTTACAATAAGTTTTTATATTTTTTTGAGTGAAAAATAAGAAAAAAATATAAAAGTTTTATTATATTGCCTATTTTAAATGTGTAAGTTAATATTTTAGTTTTTCTTTATAATTTTTTAATCAAATGGCCTTTTTTTTACTCATGGTGCATATATCTGCTCAAACACTAAAAAGAGAAAAATATATAACAATTGAATACTTTTACTATTAAAGTTAACATTATAAATAAATTTGAACTGAATTTATTTTTTAAATTTTTATTACTTTTAAGGGGAGTGTTACACAAGTGATTGTTAGATATTTGAGATTTCGATATAGTTAGTATCTTAGTATCAATAATTAATTAAAAATACATTTACACTTTCAATTTATTTTTCAATAACAACTAAATAATTTTTTGTGTCAATATTTTTATTTTTATTTAAATTAATTATTTGTATATAGTTTAATTATTTATTAAATATTACTTTTAAATTGAAATTAGAGTAAAATCTATTTATAATAAACTCACGAGTGTACGAAAAAAATGCAAATAACCAACTTTAAAAAAAGTTACCCAAAAAACCAGGTTTTGAAAAAAATTACCTGGGTAACCAGGTTTAGGAGGTGCCCTACACATAGGAGCCACCTCCCATGGCGCCATAGTACAATCACTTGGTCATATGCGCCACTTGGGGTGGCGCCTTAGTGCATGGTGATTTTTATAAGCCACCTCGGGTGGCGCCAATGTTGCTGTGATTTTTTGTTTTGTTTTTTTTAATATTTAAAAAAAAACTACTAAATAAATAATTAGAATTGTGGGAATATATATTAATGATATAAGACGATGCATTACAACTAGAAATACGGGAAAAACATTACAAATACGGGAAATACGGGAATATATTTTTAAAAAACATTAAAATTATTCTAATCGTGATCCTTATGACCGTCAGTTCCGCAAGAAGGTGTTGTCTGGATCCGTTGGGAAGGTGGTCGACGACCACCCCTAGTCCTTGGATGTTCTCGTTGTGTTTGGGTAGGTGGGCCTCGATTAGCCCCTTCATGCGCTCGTTGGACATGAGTCTTCTATCCTATTGTCAAAGAGTCGGGTCCCCATGCCTTTAAAGTTTTGTCGTGGTGGTGGGGTCGCCTCGTATGGTTGGTAAAACCCAACACTTGAGTTGCCTTGGAAAAAAGGCATTGTTTGTTGGGGTGTGGTGTAGCCATATTATTGTTGTTGTGATTGTAGGGAGCTATGGTAAAGTGATGATTGCGGGATCATTGGCTCGTTTGGGTCGTATTCGTCATCTAGGCCCATGTCGGGGCTGGGTTTCCTAGTGGAGGGGTCTGCGTCGTGGTGCTGTTGGGTGAAGCCCCATGAGTGATGTTGGCTGGGTTGCTTAGTGGAGGGGCCCACGTCGTGGTGTTGTTGGGTGAAGCCCTACGACTGTTGTTGGCTGGGTTGATTTTGGTAGGGCGTTTGATACTCTTCACGATAAGAGTGTTCGGAGGTCTGATGGTGTTGGTACTGTATTTGGTGAAAGCTATGTTGGCTTGGTTGGCTTGGCTGACGTTGTTGGTGTTATTGACTTTGTTGGCGTTGTTGGGGTGGTTGTTGGTTGTATTGCTGTTGGCGGGGGTCGTGTAAGTAGTAAGGGTCGGACACATACATTTCAGGGGTTGTGACTGATCTATAACAATCCACGTAATCTTCAGTTGGATACATTGGGAGTTGGGCAACGGGGAACTGGAGCACATAGCGGTGACACTGCTTCCACATCTCACAACATTCAGGTGCGAATGATTTCCAATCTTGGTGATCCCATTGGTGATTCACACTTTTCAGATGCCAACAATCCAAATCAGTGGGGGAATTCGGGATCGGTTGATGCATGTCAAATTGGAGTCTCACACGGTCAGCATGGTGCATCTCCACAATGTTGAACCTTATGAATGGTGTCACCGCAGCCCAAACTTCTTGGTCACGGGAGTTGTGCTCATGTTCGAGCTCCAAGTATGGTCTCCAATTAAGCATTACAAAAGCTTCCTAGGGACTCGTGGAAGCTAATAGGATTGTTACAACACTTCCAGAACTTCTCTAAGTCCATTTTTGATTTCC